>NW_010409815.1:47610-52981 GCF_000710305.1 Buceros rhinoceros silvestris
TTTAACTTTTTAATTTAGTTAGTAAGTACCCTAATAGTGCTTCACCCACACCCCCTAAAATAAATGTAAAAAACAAAAATACAAACTCCACACAATCAGAAGCAAAACAAAACTGAAAAAGACCAAATTAAAGACATAGAAAACAGCTGATGTTTGAAGGACACATATGGGTGCAGATTTCGAAGTCACTGAGACATTTTTGAAAGCTTTACAAAGTGATTTTTGTCCAAAGTCACCATTTAAACAAACAAAAATTACTACGTGTGTCATGTATTCCTTTAAATACAACAAAAGCACGTGGAGTTTGAAGAGGAGCCTTCCACTTTTTAAAAAAACACTATTTTAAAGATTGTGGACATGCTGGTATTATATTCGAAACTAAATTGTGACAAAAAAACCTTAGTATTTTCTTGACTACCTGAGAGATACTTACACAAAAAAGGGCATCAGCTGAATGAGAGTCTCTTTTTTGGGATTGGCTGTGAATTCTGGCACAGTTTGAATAATTTTGTTCATTACATTCCTTAGGTAATTTTGTAGCTGCTTACGTCGCTCTTCTACGAACTTTGCATCCTAAAAATGAAAAGAAAAAATATAAGTGGCACACGGAATACGTTTTTCAATTTTGTAATGTAACCAAACAGTGCTAGTAGAATCCGATCTTCTGACGATCTCTGTTTATTATGGCTACAGAAATACGTTGGTCATATGTAAAAATCCCTTTAATCTGTCCTCCTTAGAGACGAAGCAAAATCATGCCTCCTCATGAAAGCCGGCTTCGCAAAGAGCCCACTGACAGGGTGCCAAACTCTCTCCTTGGCAGAGCGTCTCTCCCATGGGCCAGAATTCTCTTCCTAATAGCAGATCTCCATAAAATAAGTCTTAGGAAGGCAGAGCGTAACAGCAGTACGGAGGCAGCGCCATAACAATCCATACAATTCTTTTTAAGAATTACCAGTCTTTGCAGGAGGAGATACCAACTTATTCCCACAATTTCTTCACAATTCATACCTTTCAGATGTACGCAAACTCCAGAATGGATTCGTATTTCTCCAGCTTTTTTATTATTATGTTAATAAATTATTTCTGATGTACTTTTCACATAGTAGATTGCTTTTTAAAAGATTGTGTCACAATAATCATAAAAATGTTTTACTGAAATTCCTACAGTATTTTCGCTCTCTGCATTTTATGCTATATTGTCCCCAATAAATAAAATAATTTTATAAACACCACATTCTTCTGAGGGACATACAATTTAAAGTCTAACAACCAGCACAATGCCATCCATCCCATAACTTATATCTAACTTAAACTCCTCCCTGTCAACTAGAACATAAAGTCCCCGTGTTTCACACCGATGTAAGACTGTAACAGGTTTACACCGAAATGAGGTGCTGGCTGCTTTGTGCTACTGCCAGCGTGCGCTGCCTCCACACACGGGCACCGAGCACCGGCGCAGCTGCCGGGGCACGTGCTGGAGGCAGGAGGCCAAAACGGGGGTGAGACAATTACAGCTCTCAAAGACTATTATCTGTAAGACATGCCACCCAAACTGTATTACTTATCTGGGTAAGGAAAGTCAGTGAAACAAATCCTTGTTTCTTGCAAAAAAAAAAATACTACCCTTTAGCAAAACACCAGAAATACATTGTGACAACCCTAAATAAATTCAGTATATTAAACAGGCTTGAGCCTTGCTGCCATGCAAATCTGAAGATGATTCCTTCCCTAGGTAAACCGGAGTAACTCATCACCAAAACAGGGATGCTCCTGAGAATTCAGGAGAACTGCTGCTGTTCCTGGAATCTTTATTGACATTTTGTTCTGTTCTTAACTCTCATTAGGAGAAATTACCAGGAACAGCAATATTTTTAGAAGATACATGAAAAAGAGAAGAGATTCTGAATTACATTTCTCAAAGTAGTAATTTAAATTCACAGAATGAAAAGGTCATCCAATGCTAAGTTAGGTACATTTGCAAATATTGGCATCTAATCCTGTATACTTAAAATAGCCTCATTTTTTATAATTTAAGGAAGTCTTTTCTGCTCTTGTGTTTCACTTGCATGTGATTACTTAATAACACGTAATTAGAGTAACACTTATAATTGCTTAGACATCCATACTTACAGGCTTCAAAAATTCAGACAGTGCTAGCGATGCTTAATTAAATTCACAAAACAGCAAAAGATACAGATTTTTTTGTTTGTTTCTAGATATGAACTTACACAGATGTCCAGCCCTGTTTTGCATTCCAGTTTTATATTAATACACGTAATAATCGAGATCAGTGTGAAAATTCTAAAACTATGTATTATATGGTTTGCTATTTTTATCAGTCACTTTTTATTTCAGCCACATACACACTACACACACAAACTGTGTAGCAGATTGTTCTAGTGTTGATTTACTGATAAATGAAGAAGCGAAGTCTGATACTTGATTAAAAAACAAAGCTGCATTGTTGACACTGGCTGCAATCCACTCCGCGGAGGCACTCACCCAGTGCTGCACAACTGAGTACAGTTACGACTCAAACGGAACAGAGCAACAGCTTGCTCAGTGCCCCGCTGCACTGACAAAGTCTGGACAAACGCGTGGAACAGAAGTCTACGCAAGCTGCTGGGAAATGTTAAAGCAAAAACTTTAATATGCAGCAACACATACTATTAGAATAAAAGGGAATGCTAATAATAAATAAAAGTGTAGTGTAACACTAATTGACTAACATAGATTTTATTATATTTCGTCTTTCCACTATGATTTTTGTTCCTACTGGATTCTTTGACTAGTTGAAGGAACAGCCTTGTCCTCCCATCTTTTCACTTCAAGGATCACATCATCACAGCGGCAGGGACACTCACTGCCACCAGCTGTGCGAGGCAGAAGGAAGCGTGGCACACCAGAGATTCGGAGAAGGAGAAAAAGGCTGTGGAAGAGCTTTGGTTGCGACAGCTTTAACTCCAGGAGTAGTGGTGGTGTTTGGCACGCAAGGCACGTTTCAGTCTCGGTGCAAAGCTCTCCCCCACCTTACCTGACAGGGTGTAAGGGAGGAAGCAGAAGCACTGCTCCGCTCTCCAAGCCTGCTCCCGGCACAGGCACCGGCTCAGCTTAGAGCCGTTCCAAAGAACCGGCCTCACCCCCACTATGCTCCCTGCATTCTACTTTCATCGCTTCTATCCGTTATGTCTTCAGGCCTCCGAGAACATCTCCATTTTTGAAGCACCACATTCGTTAGCACTTTTTCAGTTCTTTCACAAATCCTCAACAACAGTATTTTCATTGAAATCCTTTAAATTTCGTTAAAATTTGCTCTTAAGCAGAAGCTGCACTGTTTTAGTATGACTTCTGTACTGCACAGAATTTAAACAAATACGTCATCTTCCACGGGCAGGACCGCTTTGCTATAAACACAGGAGGAAAACGCTGAATGTAGGTACTTTCTATCCCTTGCGTTACTGTAAAGAATCTCATTAACTACAGAAAATAATGGCACAGAGAAGTCTTCTAATCAAGACTGTCAGAACATGCTTATGGAACGCATTCTTGCTGTTTACTGATCAAATTCGTACTTATGATATAGCTACTTTTCTGCCATTTATTCAAGCAAAATACAAAAAAATCTCAGAAATTAAACTCAGCCTGAAAACAGTTTAAAATGCTCTTTGAGCCTGATATAAATTTGACCTCCAGAACAAACGCTGAGCGATCTACCATGAAATTCTGTAGCAGGTACAAAGGTGCATTTTCCTTACCAGAAGTCATGTAAACCAAGGTCAAAAGGAGTCAGCTGTAGGTCTACACTTTACCATTAAACCTGCATTTTGCAACAGCAGGTTGGCTACTCAGAGGAATTATTTTGCCACACAATTGTTTCTGCCAAGTTGTAGCAGGAGTAAAGAGTTTTTGTCACAAAACAGTAAATACGATAACTGTAACAGAAAAACATAATTGGTTCAAAGGCAGGCCAATTTTTTCAGTCTCAAGTTAAAAAAAGAAACCGTTAGCCTCTTTTCATTGGACCCAATTACCTACAACCAAAATCCAGTTCGTAGTTTAAATTCACAGTCTTAAGCACAATTTTTATTTACAAGCAAAAAGTAAAGGGAAAGATTTTAGTTGGATTTTTATCAGTGAAAAAACCCCATACTTTCAGTACGTACCTTTGGTGATCGTATGAGATTGTATCTGTCAATACAAATCTGTTTATCTGCTCACAGGGGAAACAGCAAAGATCCTCCCCTAAGATTCCACATACAGATTTGATAAGTAACAGTGCTAAATAAATGTACACTTTCAAGATCTCGCTGAAGAGAGATCCTGCTAACACACCTGAAAAGGAGACCTGCTCTCAAAAATATGGAGGGTTATTATGGCAAAGATCACGGGTTTTTTCTGAAATTTGGGTAAGAAAAATGTATATATATATCTATATATCTCTCTCTAAGAAATGGAAGAGGTAAGATGAACAAGATACACACTGGGGTTTCCCAGCACTAGAGCAGGAGCTCTGGACAGAAAGCAGTAAAGTCTTTCAAGTCTAGCTATAAAATTAAATTTTTAATAATTGTGTCACTGCAGAAGCACATACCAAAAATGGCACTAAACCCAGTACTGTACATCTCTGGTTCCTATACTTCCAAGAGCTGTAACTGTAGGGCCCAAATTATATATTATTTAAGTTATTACAGAAAAAAATCAGACTGCTCTCTATGAAGTTTTTCTCCAATTTTATACAGAACATACTAGATCTTTCCAAAACCATTTTGGGAGCATGTTTTTTAGCATTTTCCTGAGTCAGACCCTAGATGCTGTTTGTACAGCTCTTTCCATGAAGATACTTGAAGAATCGGCTACAATCTTACTAACTTTAAAACCAAAGGGCAAGGCTAACTGGCCCTTTCAGTTCTTCTAACTGGGACCAGTGGTAGACTGAATGATCCCACCAAACTTGAAGAAATTTAACTCTTAACTACTTCTTGTAGAACATCTCCTGCTGTATTCATTATAGGGCTACGCCCTGATCCCACGGCACTACAGGGAGTAAAAGGGTATTCGAAGAAGGCAGGAGCTCTGCTTTCAGGAACTGAGATTTCTTTTCAATTCGAAAGATAAATTCTTTGGAGTGATAAATCCTCACTGTGAGGGATTATTCATGGACACCTACTACCACTCTTTGTAATGATGCTGACATTACCTTGCTGTACTTGAAAAGCAGCTCCAATCTGACTAAGGAGAAAGCTTCCCATATTCAGCACCATCTGACTGGCAGTCCTCGAAAGCATTCTCTGCCTGGAAAAGGAACTAGTCCATTCAGGGACACACTGCCTATAATCACTGTCCTCCCCAACCGATCAAGACTCTCTCT
>NW_010409815.1:53084-55671 GCF_000710305.1 Buceros rhinoceros silvestris
CTCTCTCGTTCCCTGTCAGAGCAAAGGGTACCTTATGGAGAAGGAGTCAGTGACACGAAAAATATGGACAGACTCTGATACACATCTGTAGGGCATCCTGGCCACATCTACCACCAATTTATACAGAGTAAACTTCTACTGCACACAAATTGTTAACTGAGATCTAACATTCCAGCATTCACCTTCAATTCGTAGGCATATTTTCTGAAAAATAAAGCTAGTACTGGTTCTGCAAAAACTAGCGTCAAAATTATTTCCTAGCCCGCAGTTCAAGAGGATGTACTCTGGATTAAGAGTCTATAAAACTGCAGTTAAAAAGCAAAACTGCTTCAGATGGCAGAAGCATCAAATCACACCTAGGAAAATATTCTTAATCCAAAATCAGTGTCGCCCAGATCATTTCATGAAATTCTTTTTGACTGAGAATTTGCCAGGTTTCCGTCCACTTTAAAATGCTAATATCAAATTACAAATTACTAAAAATGAGAAGAATAATGGAAATCTTATAGACTCGACAGACAGCGGATGATGATGTTAAGCTATAAAACTAAAAAGCAGAGTCTCACATACCATATTTTATGTTACAGTGTTTTGCATTTTTTCATTACAAGCCAAGTTCATTCCAACTTGCACTTTAAATTGTTTCACACAACTGCTGGTCTTTCACATACACTGTTAGTACGTACCAGATGGTGAAACACTGATATCCTTCATTATTAATGGCACAGCTCACTTAAGATGTTTCAGATATCTCCCATGAGCTGTTGGAAAGGGTATGATTGCCATGGTTACCTGCCGTGATTTAGGGACAGATAAAACGCTTTTATATTCTGCATTTGATGCTGTTGCAATCAACATAAAATGCACTGCTTCTGATGTTCTCACCATTAGTTACCATTTAACCACCTCCTATCGTTAGAGCCGGGGAAAAAAACTCTAGGCCCTATCGAAAGGACATGCAATCCTGTTTGGATAAATTCTTCCCCTGTCTAATAGATCTTAGCCAAACTGTGTCTTGTACCTCTCTAAATTAGCTCAGGCATTTACAGAATCCTGGAAACAAGTATGTTTCTTTAGGTATCTGGCAGTTCCATCCATTCAAAAGGCTAAACTTTCTCTAAACCCTCTCTGAGAAAAAGTGTTAAAAACGAATAAATTTATCAACAGAAAAAAAAAAAAAGCTTGAGAATAAGACTAAAAATTCTCTCTTTTTGGTGTTGTGTTTAATGCCACTGTTAGAAAAAGAATTATCAGTCTACTCTATTTTTATTCAGGAGATTCTGGAAACTATGACAACAGTTCATGAAATTGAGAGCCGTTTTTTCACCAGCTATATTACAGTAATAACTATCAACAGTATTACTTAAAATGTGTCTCAGATCAGTGCTTCCCCTCAACACCACAGTTTTCTTTCTTAATTTCTTTTAACAGGTTTGAAAACGCCTCAGAGACCAATAAAAACAGACTCTAAATTTAAAACAAAAGAACCCAAACCCCTTTAGAAACATGCTACATACAGAGCTTGCAGTGTAGAGCTTCTATACACAAGCTTCCAGTGATGCCTTTCCTTAAAAATAAATTAAAATTCAAACTCAAACCAAAATAAAAAACCACAGAAAAGACTCAAACCCACAAACAGGATAACAAAAGCCTACAATTTCTCTTCTACCATCTCGGCAAGTGAAAGAAATTACTTTCAAAATTCCCCACAAAGTTCACTAACAGTTTTTTCTCTACTACATTTCAGCAAAAATTTTCCCTCCCAGTAAAAACATTCAAGCAGAAATTAAGCCGTATCTCTTTTGTTGGATGGTTCCAGCAAGTCCGGAGGGGGGAACTGAGGGAATATGCAGGGTGCAGCCTGCCACTGAAGTGGTGAAGGAGGATGGTTACAGGAAGCCACACAAGGCCCAGGTACCACTCTCCCGGCTAACCCCTCCCGGGGCCAGACAACAGCAGTCTACTCTCGTTCGCTGATAACAAGCGAAGGAAAGGCATCTAAAGGACGTCTGCAAGAAGCGGATGCTGGATACTGGCAAGAGTACCCAAACGCATTTCTCTGAAATGTTTAAACTCTAGAAAGTATGCACCAAAAAAAGGAAAAAAAAAATCTGAAAAATGCTTTACTACAGCAGTTTACCATCCCAACCGCCAAACAGCAGCAGGACACAAGACGGTCTCTGAACTTGACTCCCACTCAAGACTAGATGCTCCATTAACAGAAATTTTATTTAGATACACTCTGAAAGGACTATTATGTTTCCCAGAATAAAAATTGAATGAACGAGGAATATGGATATCAAGTGCCCATTATTTATAGTGCCTTCATGTAAAGATATTTTACACGGTACAATAAGGAAAACCAGATTTTTCATGCAGAAAGTGTCTCCAGCATTTCACATGACTTGAAGCACTCAGTATTTAGTTTTCTCCACTTTTAAAAAATTAACACTATGTTTAGTACTAGCAATAGCCCAAAAAGCTGTAGAGCAAGTAGGATTAGAATTAGATGGTATTTATAAAACAATACATTTGGGGGGGGGGGGGGGGAACATAAAATCAAGCATATTGACAGGTACAAGGAGAC
>NW_010409815.1:55702-61416 GCF_000710305.1 Buceros rhinoceros silvestris
AAATAAAGAAAATAGGTGGTGGGGGGGGGGGGAGGAAACATAAAATCAAGCATATTGACAGGTACAGAGAGACAGGAAAATGTGGATAAAAGTTCAAACTCAGAGAAAGGAGGTTTTAGTTTTATTTCTGTAATCAGGTGTCTCTGCTAAGGTTTATCTGAAAGGAAATTTATTAATCCAACTAACTTGTTCATTCAGCATCACCATCACAATAATAAATTTAGAAAATTATTTTTATTTTTTCAATTTATACCAGGAGGCTACTAGAATACCTAGATGACGCATGAGTTGTTATAAAACTGCAATATTTTTATCTAGCAGTTGTCCAAGCAGCATGTAAATTACATTCCCTTCCTTTTTTTCTCCCATGTCATGACGTAAAGCAACACCATCTGAACTGTTTCTATGGGCTCTATCTTCAGTAATTTGTTAGAAAAAATTGTTTCTCTTAACTACAGGATTACAAGACAGCAAACAAAACCACCCCTCGACAGGCAAAATTAATAGTCTGTGCTGCTTCTTCCTAAACTTCAGCAGCAATAATAGCAAATTTTTGTAACTTGAAAAGCCTCAATTCACTATTTTCATTAAATGTTACACTTAAGCACCAAATAAACATATTAATGCAGTGAGACATTCTGAAAGAGATGAAGTACGAGTCGGCAAACCGTTCACTGAAAATGAAATATCCTGCTCTGCTAGCTCTAACCTTCATGCTGAGTTTCAGGTAACCCAGACTTTTCATACCACAAAACTTGAAGATGAAGTGTTTGCTATAAAGTATTTGTCATATAAAAGCCAACCATTTCCTACTGACTTATTTTTCTTCTCTTAGGTAGTGTTTTACCAAAAAAAATGGCAGTGACGAAGAACTGAATGCTCTTTTCTAAGTGCTATATAAATAAATCATCAACTGCAGCCTTTTCCTGTAGAAAACCCAGCGGATCTGGATTAAAAATCTGAAATAGTCTGTAGTCCCCCTCAGCGTGCAGGTGACAGTGTCAGAAAGGAGGTGTGCTGTGACAAGAAATCTTAATAATTATGCCAAGTGTGAAATTATTTTTATTTCCATCTGTATGGATCTTCAACTAAGTTACCTATTTGAAAACTAGAGAGCATTAATTTAATCTCAATGATTATTTAAAGCTTATACTTCTTTGAGAACTGAGCCTTCCACTTCTGAAGTAACATGGTAAACTTAGCGGACAAAGGGGGTTTTTTATGGCTTTAGAACGCTATAAAAAGCAGTGTTAGAGAATTAACACATATGATGCCATACATACAAGAATAATTGCAGTTCCTTTCCTGATCTGAACACAATACCAACGGATCTCTTTCTTCTCGACCATACAACAGCACAAGCATGTCTGTCAATTTTATATTAGCTACAGGTTTTTCTAAAACCCACAAGGCAAAATAGTATAAAACATATTTTAAAAATCAATATACCTCTTAAGGACACTAAGAGGGTTGAAAATTAAAATCTACTCATTTTGAAAATAAAAAATTATATAGAATTTAAGAATCTATATTACATCACCCAAAAATCAAATTAAGTAAGCATTAATGAAAGCAATCCTTAACTTCACATTTTTAATACATAACTCAAGGATTTATATTTCCAAAGCCTTTCTACTTTAACAAATGTAGTCCAATTCTGAAACATCGGAGTCGTAATTTTCTACTAATTCTGCTTGTAGACATCGGATATCAAAGCTTAGTACTAAGAAATATTATTTAGCCTGCTGCCCCAAAGGCATTAGCTAGAAAATTTGCTTTCTTCTCTGCTTTCTACATCACAGCTCCCTATGACAGTATGACTTTGACAAACTAATCCAATGAAGGACACTTTCTATGAGCTGCTAAAGTCCGTAGAGTATAAAAGCATATATATCTGTACTTCCAATTTCAGTGCAAGTTGAACATGTACTTAAATTTTAGCATGGCCTGAAGTGCTTTTGCTGAATCGGGGCACAAAAACACGCCAGTCTATAATGAAATTACTTCCTTCCCTACAATCCTTCCTGAGTCACTCTCTTTTAAGCATTCCATATTTCTTCTGTTATTGTCTATGTACTAGTTGAACAGAAATTGTTACATTTTCCATTTTAAAATACGTATTTCAAACACTGCCGGTACCTTAACTATTACGATCACGTTCACTATCAAGGCAATAAAATGTACATTGGCCTCATGCATGCACCTTGTGAATTAATTCCTTTAAACCATAAATGTGATTTTCCACATCAGTCTAGAATTACTGGTAGTGTTTATGTTAACGTCATGGTCTGGGATATTTATTGGAATAGTAGTGAGGTTGGAAAAAGTATGAACACAGACCCTTCTGCAGCTCTGAAAGATGCTTCTCTCAGTGACGTTGCTCTCAATATTTTCTCCTAGACAGAACGCTTATTGCAGATTTCTGTATTGTTCCTCCTATATGGTTGAGGAGCCATGGCAAAGTCACATCCTTCTAATCTCAGAGAAGTGCTGTGCATTCTTTCCATGAAGGGTATCCAATGTTTTAACGGGAAGCAATGCATATCATGCCGTCCAGTCAGTGCTCGGTGGAAAGCTACCTTATTCAGTTTCTCCATGCTTAGACAACCTCTGAAGTCACACCTTCAGTGGAAGCAAGAACCACTTGTATTTTGATACGTCCTTGTATTGATAAAACAGTATTGACAATATCTCTTCTAACGCTTATTACCAAACATTTGCATATGCAACACCCTGCACAAATCCCTCATCCTCAACTGGAAGTTCTAAGAATTCCAAGACAGACGTTCCCACATGAATGAATTTATTTTACACTGAATTTTTTATACCTTCCATTTATTTCAGTTTGCCTGTCATGGAAAGGAGAGCCAGCCCAAGGCCAGTAACCCACCTCAGGCAGTCACACACGGCGTTCCAAGGGGCTACTACTGCTGGATCTACAGGGTAACTGTTCCTGAAGCATGATCCACCATACTGGCCAAAACTATAGAACACTCCTAAATGCAAACACCCTGTCACACGGGTTAGAAAATAGCACCACTAAAAGGACAAAAATTTGCCTAACCAACGTGCTGTGGAAACGAGCTCTTGGGGGATAACTGAGGCGAGTTCTCGCAAAGCTGATATGAAAGTGCCACTTAGAGACTTGCGAGCTATTTACAGCAGGTACCCAGAAACACAATCACTAATCAATTCCAACTACACAACCGGCTTACGTCCCACCACAGAAGCGGCAAGGGATGGCACGCATTTCTTACTGTAAAGAAAAGATACTTTTTCTGAGCACTGATATGACAAAAAGTGATTGTGCGTTTACGCATGATTAAGGTAGAATTTTAGCCTGAAGCTAAAGCACTGAAAGAATAAGCGATGCAAATTTTGTAATGAGCTCCTCAACTGATAATTTTGTATGCATCAATTGTGCAAGTGAAGTTGTAATTCAATTAGTATTTAAAGTACTCAAGGATGAAAGACTATCAGAAAAAGCTTAAAGGAAGGCTTTGGTAATTTATTGAAGTGGCTGATACTCCACCACTTCACAAAAGGAATTCTCCTTTTAGTTATGTAACGAAGAAGAAAATGCATTGTTTCTATCACAAAACTATCTACTAAAAATGAAATTAAAAATGCATGATCTTCTAATATACAAAAAAACCCCCAGAAAAGCTCTCACAAAACCTTCCCTTTACTAGGTTAGTAGGCAACAAGCAACTACATTAACTCTCGTGGACCTTATGCCAAGCAACCAGACCTACATGATGCTATTGAGAAATCCCATGTGTATTTATACCACCACCACTTATTCCAGATCATGTTCGTTACTACTCGTTTCATATCACAGGAGCCAAGCTTACCTACTCATTTTTACAGACCACTTGGGAAACCATCTGAAGTCAGATCAGAGTTACTATCTTTAAACATCTTCCACATCTATCTATCTTCCACATTCACTGACATGTGAATGCCATTAAGGAATTTACAAATATTATTCTTTTCTATTTGTTTTTGAAATTTTATATTACTTCATACAAAGTAGCAATGACATTTTTCTGTCATAGACGAAGTTGCAAGAGATATAATCAGTATGATTCTGGCTTTCTAATGATACATGTATTAATGAGATCTTAGGCCAAAAAAAATCTCATTAAGATCTTTTGAATATTTTAGTCATCATCACATCAGCTTTCTTTTGATGACGACACTGATCACTACAGTTGGTGCTTCTTAGATAGTAAGGCCAAAAAAAACCCAAACGATAAAATCCTATATAAAAGCTGATGACATTTTTCCGTCATAGATGAAGTTGCAAGAGATATAATCAGTATGATTCTGGCTTTCTAATGATACATGTATTAATGAGATCTTAGGCCAAAAAAAATCTCATTAAGATCTTTTGAATATTTTAGTCATCATCACATCAGCTTTCTTTTGATGACGACACTGATCACTACAGTTGGTGCTTCTTAGATAGTAAGGCCAAAAAAAACCCAAACGATAAAATCCTATATAAAAGCTAACAAATTTCATCAGCAATAGAAACACTGATTTAAGCACCCAGTACTTTAGACATAAGCACTATTTTAGTCATAACTCACATTTTTTGTCATAAGCACGATTTAAATCTCAAATATTTTGCTTGTGATAATTAAATAAATCTTTCAGATCATTCCTACACTGCAAAGAAAATTTACTTTGATTACTTCTCAATCCTTACTGGATTTGCGATGTATTTGCAATGTGTAGTTAAGCTAAACAGTTTAAATTCATGGTGACGAAGGATTAAACTACATGATACTACATATTTACTACATTTACACTACAATATTTACTATATTTATTGCAAAATCCCTATATGATATGAAAACACAGGAATTCCCTTTTAAAATGGGAGAGCTAAGACACAAAGACTCAGCTTATATGAATTAGGCATCCAAGTGCCTTTAAAAAGCTAGATCAAATAACTGAAACTGGTGAATAGGAAATCTAAGGAATTTAGACTGATGCTTTTCAAATTTACAGAAATATTTAATGAATTACTGACCAGTGTTAACTGCTGGCATTTATTGAAAAGAACAGAGTAGAGGTTTCATTTTACACGTACAGCTGTCCAGGACAGTTTTGGGGGGGTTGTGCATTTGTCTACTGTGTATGACATCGATATCTCTTTTAATAAAAACAGTCGTCTTTTCAGCGAGCGAAAAAATCAATGCATGAACTGCATTGTCAGTGAACCTGCAGCTGAGGGCAAAGTCTGTATAAAATAGCAGGTACTGTCTAGCAGGTGTAAAAAATATTTATGACAGTCCCCTCTGGTTTCGTGTGTGTGGACAGGAAAGGTGTTTTCCCCAGCCCTTAATGATACTATGAGTTCTTCTAAGTACCTTGTTTCCAATGGCCTTTTTGGGTGGAAAGTTAAAAGTCCTCACTTGCTGGTATTTATTCTGTAATTTATGATGCAAGCTTCTGAACTCCGCATATCTTCGATAAACATTCCATTCATCATCCTTTATCCTAATATAAACCTGCAAAATAAAGACAATAATTTAAAGGTAAGCCACTGACCTAATGTATCTCCTTTACTTTTTAAAGCTTTGTGGTTTAACACCTCCACATTCATGATGCAATGGTACCCGAAGTCCAGGGTCACTTTTCCACAGATGCATCTCTGATCGTACATTTGCTGCTTCTGTTGTACAGCTCACTGTTCTTACTCT
>NW_010409815.1:61499-77230 GCF_000710305.1 Buceros rhinoceros silvestris
ATTTCCCTTCTTCCCTCTCCACCTCATTTTCTCTCTTTTTCTTATATTACTCAAGACAAATACAGCTTGCTCATTTTAACAAGACTCTGGGGCAACCATGGTAGCGCTTTTTATTACCATGGTTTCCAGCATATTCTACAAGCCAGTGACCAAAGGAAAAAATAATTTAATACCGCTATAAAATTGATTTCTACGTACTCATTTCAACTTTGCAAATTAGCTTTGTAGCATCAGAATTACAAAACATATTTTTATCCAAAGTATGAAACTTAATTTACTTCCTAAGAAAAAAAAATTACATTGAAAACTAAAGTAGAAATTTTATTGTTTGGAAAATAAACACAGATCATTCTTTCTGCTTGTATAGAACATCAAGTATAATTTAACACAGCTGTAGTTTTTGTGATTCCGTTTTTGTTTGCCACTCAATTATTTCATGAGTACATTACCATACTAAATATTCACATTCTCTAGGAAAACTTCATGCAGAGCTGAAGTACACTTACAGAAAGCTGCGATTTCACTCATTTCTAGGGAATAACCTTTCTTCTATGGCAATGAACCCATGGTTTAAAAGAATGCTGAAATAGCACAAGTCAAAAACTATAAAAAAGTGTCAAAACCCAAGATGGAGAGTGGCCTTTTCCTCAGCTGCTTCTGTAGAATCTGTAGCTCATTCGTTCTCATGTACTTGTTAATAACCTCAGTAATTCTGCATCACAAATTAAGCTGAATAGTACTGATGACCCTGCACTGCCTTGCTTCTCCAGCAAAAACCGGTAAGTTGTAAGGCAGCTCTCGGGAGAATGCTGTAAGAAGCACCACTAATAACCATCACAGACAGAGTGGGCAGTAACAACTGTGTTCTTGTGAACACTAGGGAAAAGTGAGATGTGGAGTTGATGTGGCCAATTCCAACACTGAATTGTAGCTTTTCCAGATGATTGAAACATTAATGTGGTCGTGATCCTCTAGACTTGCTAAGTCATTAGGAAAAAAAAAAATTTACTAAGGACTCGTGGTATTTCAGAGATCCAGTGATGTCAAGTGAATGTCTTCTCCCACAAAAGCAGCTTATGCAGCCTTCCTTTGGCTTGGTCTTCATGAAGTCCTCTTACCTCGGCAGACACCTAGTGTCTCAAATATATAGGAGGCTGCTGTCTTGCAACAAAACACAATATACCATGCAGATACCATGCAACTTCCACCAAATATTACCCTGTAGAAAATATTCATATACTTACAATACTGGATTCTATTGAGTAACAAGCATATTTTTGGGTTACTATGAATACTTCATCATGTTTCATGATGATGACAAAAAAATGAATAACTGTAACTCCAAAATTAGCATATCTAAGAATACAAGAAATTAAGAGTATTGTGTGAATTACAAATGTATATATAAAGAAAAGTTTGACTAGTTTCGGTAACAAGAATTCAGACAGTGTAATGATGGAACCACTATACTAAGTCTGCAAGAAATATTCTGATTTCTTTTTCATTTTGAAAATAAAACCAGGATAAAGATAATTCAAAATCTACAGTACAATTCGTTCTAACAATTCAGTACATTTCTGAAGGAAAATAAGAAATGCAAGCATTTTGCATCATTTTAATAAAGTTCATTTAATGTTCTCGCCTGTTCTCACTTCAAACAGCATATCTGAAATGTTGTCTACATTCCCAATATTCCTGTTCAGCTTCCCTATGGGGGGCAGGGATGACAAAAAAGCTTAAATTATTTTTAACCAGGTTATTTTAATACGGAAATCCTAACTTAACTACGCAGTTATCTTTGTACGTGTGATTCGGTGAATCACACAGTCCAATATTACCTGTTAAGCTGTAATCCACAGTTAACTAATTAAGGAATCCAGTAAACCGTAATTGAAATTTTTAAGGACTGCAAAAACATAGATTAACTTCTTAGATAGAACTGTTAAAGAATTTCTTCCTGTTCTTCTATATACAAGGTATTGATTTCTTTCAGACAGTAAGAAATGAAAATGCAATATTTGTGCCCTGTGCCATAATGAATTTATTGACAATCACATAATAGGAGTATGAAGGACACATTAAAGTTCGTGACGTAGTACACATTTAAAGCTCTGTTGTCTCAACACGGAACACTATTCACAAGCCAAGTCGTTTCAAGACAATTAATGCAAATTCAGTTGGAGAACTCAAACAAAGTAAATCCTAAAAACTGTTTGGATAAACTTAGTCTAGTCTAGTTATATAAGGTATATAGTTATCCTCATTTAAATCAAATACAGATCGTACAACCTAAGCACAGGAATATCAGGGAACGATTATTCTTGTAGACAAAATCTTGAAATAATATCAAATCAAGCAAATTGTGAATGTTTGAAATTGTCTTAAAAATCATCCTGGACTTTTCCCACCATATTCAATGTACCCACAATTTTATTCACAATCCTTTAACAGGAAATCCATGAAACCTGTAGCTGCCAAATACACTTTTGTGTACATTTGTCCCAAATTATCATGCTGCACCCTTTCTACTACTGAACATACCATAACGTACGACATATAACTACAGAACAGTATTTTAAGATCACATTATAGAAAGTTGAAGGGACTGCTCTTTGGCTCATTTTCTGACCAATTTAAAAATCAATTCCAAATCAGTACATTTCCTTTCAAACGCCCATGTCTTCCTGAAATCATCCACTTTCTAATCAAATTAAGTAATTTTCAAGATAATGAAAATTTACGGACCAAATCAAAATCACCACTAGAATGCTTATTTTACTGTGGACTGAAGGTTTTACTTTAATATTCTCTTGTATATAAAAAAAATTAATGAAGTAGCCTTTGCTTGTAAAGATTGATTTTGCTAGAGTTTCATTCTTGGTAAAGAAGCTCTAAATTTTTTTTGTAAAATGAGAATACTTGCTTCAGATACAGGTGTATCCACTTTGATAGAACAGATTTAGGCAAAAAAGGATGAGCAGATTAATAATCAAACCTGCTCATGCTAACAGAACATATAGATCTTAAGAAGCATATTGCCAGCACTCAGCAGGTTGAGCCGATGAATGAATGACAGCTCTTAAATGGATTTTATGTGTCTTCTAAGACGCAATTGGAACATTGTGGGGGGAGATGGGAGAAGAGATCGTACAGAGAAGGAGACGTTGTGTGCTTAACTGCCTCTTTTTTTTTTTTCCTCCTAGACAGGACAAAATAAGCTTGGAACAAATAAAGCATTACACAGAACAGACTGCCTCTCTGACTGCCTATGTTGATACCCCTGTTCTAACACTTTGATTAGAAAAGCCAAGGATAAGATATGGTGGAAGTTTAAACTGTAAGCATTTCAGCTTTTCCCCTTCTTACTTAATTTTAAATACTCAATTTAAATAATTATATATTGTATTAATCACAAAACAATTATAATTTCATGCCATGTCCAAAGTGCAATGTTCCCAAATTATCTTCTAAACTGCTAAAATTATCCTACTGTGATCCACATTATCTTTTACCATTCTTAACAGGAAGGGTAATTTCTTTTTTATTCTCACAAAAAGTAATCTATTAAACAGCATGAAAAGACATCCTCTTCTGCTACAGCAACAGAGATGGAACAGCAAGCACAAGAGAGGGACTTCTAAAGGTCTAGTTCAGAAGTAGTGATGGAGAGCTGGAAGTATTAAGAGGAGACAAGGTCTCATCTGCGTTACAAGTTCTCCTCAACTACCTAACCCAGTTTATAATTTTCACTGCCTCCACTGTAAGTTCCAAACCCCCGGCAAAAAAACCCTAACGAACCACACCACAAAAACCCACAAAAACACAAACAAAAAACCCCCTCACTTGATTAAAAATGTCTGTTAAATTTCTTTATGATAAAAAAGGGAGAAGAAACTCAATTTCAGTGAATTTCAGTGCTCTGAACTATAAAGCAAACTTGTTAACATCAATAAATGTTATCTACTGATCCTCTACATTTACTGGGTTTCGGTGGTGCAGACACTACAGAAGCCGGCAATACTCACTGCAACAGCTCACAAGTAATTACCCTCACATTGGGTTAACTGAATCTTAGAACGTATGCTATTTCCATGAAACAAACCTGCCGGGCCTTTTGCAGGGTATTTCTTACATAACAGTCTAAGAATACTGACCAAGCAGTCTTTCTGTGGAAAGAAAAAAAGGCATTCATTTGAACCAGAGGTGCGGATGTGTTCCGGCATGAGCTTCTGTAACTTCTTCCATTCCACAAATACTCGTTCATGTTGACAATAAAGTTTTAAAAATTTGTAAAACTAACTCAACTTCAATGTACATCCTAATTATTCAGGAACACTATATTAAAAATATTTTCATCAAAATTTGCAATTTCAGAAATAATTGTTTTCAGGGGATTAGAGCTACCTTTTCTTCTTATGTCACAGCATGCTTTTCTGAGAGGAGTGATGTATTTCAATCTCTTTAGGATGCTTTTATCAAAATTGTTTATGCACTCAAAACATATAGAAGTAAAAGTTATGAACCCAAAGGGGAAGCAAATAGCAAAAAAAAAAAAAAAAAAAAAAAAAAAAAAAAAAAAAAAAGGAAGAACCAGTTACATTGCTTGACTTTAGCTCAGAACAATGGTATTCTGTTTAGAATATAAATTCAAGCTGAATTCGCCAAAGTTACCTTTGAAGTGTGAGAAATGAATACAAATACAAGTTATATTTTGACACAGCTGCAGGACTGCTTTTATGGTTAATTCCCTCTTTGACACTGATCCAATTTTAGAATTCCTGCATAATGAAAACCAAATGCAACAATGAAACTTTTCAACTGTGATATGAGCAGCTTTTTGAATGCCTTTTTATGTACAGAGACATAACAGGAATTAAAGTGAATAAGTTCAATAAGATCACTTTATCTACTACAAATACTATATTTTGTTACATTAAAACTTCAACTTTTTGATATTTATAGTTCATAAAAAATGAACACTACAGTGTCAAATATGTGAGAGAATGCACATCAAAGCACAAACCTTAAAAACAGCCAATATCGATCTACTAAACAGAAAAACGGCATGCATAGGCCTAAATAATTATTCACATACATGCGGAATAATGTTCCCTTGTGTCTGGAGTCACAGCTCTGTTCCTCTTCCCCAGAACAGCACTAAGGTGACCAGACCCTAAAGAACAAAAGCAGCATGCCCACGCTTTGGCTGGATGCAGTCAATACCTTTTTTATTTTCAATACAAATCGGCACGGAGGGTTCCACTCAGTAACAGAATTAGCTCCTTTCGACAGTGAAACAGTACTTTACAATACCCAAAGATTATTAAGACGATTTCAGAAACATGCCCTTTGAACTGCTACAGCCATCACAACACAAGACAACCACTGCAGTGAAAGAAACTTCTGCAGAATAGAATAGAGGTAAAGGGACAGGACTGTTGTTTTTTTCTCCAGAGTATTCGGTGTGCTCTGGCCAGGGAAAGGAGGATATCTCACCACTCAGTTTGTAAGATAACTATTATTTATCTAGATATTTATGGAATATAAATTATTTTATTCTTTCTGTAGCAGGTATAAAATAATTCGAAAGTTGAAATTCTGCTTTTACTTTTCTAGTATTTGTTGTATCCAGATTAGCATTTCTATAGGCACATCAATGTATGAAGTTGTATTATGGTTTCCTTTAGAAAAATAAATAATTGTAAAAGTCTCCATGGAGTGATCTCATCTTTGCATTCTCCCTCCATCCCAGCTATTTGAAAATTTTTCTCCTTTACTTACTCTTGTGCTTCTCTGACACTCAGATCCCATTACAGAAAAAGTGGGATGCTCACCCTTTTTGGCTTTTGCACCCTCAAACCACTCTCTCAGAATGCCACGACCCATGTCTTTCTCTCAAATTCTCCCAATCATGCCAGGCCATTTTCTTGTCTACTTGCCCTCAGCTGCTCTGAGATGGAATATGATTAGAAGACTATTTCTTTCCCCTTTTTGCCTGCTTAGTGCTGCAGCTGCTAAAGTAATCCAATTCCTCACATATCAGGGAAATGAAATGTAAGTTTGGATTTAATTTTTGCAATTTGCTGCCTACTTTTCAACTATTTTAACTGTCAGTCCATTGTCTGTCACTGTTAAGACTTCTACCTTTGACGAAATACTAAGGCTATGCTGGCTCATGTATAAATTAAAGGCCAACAGTCACAGCTGGCAGATCTGGACTGTGCTTTCATGTTTCATCTCTCACCCAAACAATCTGCTGGGCACTCTCTCCCTCAGAAATGCTTCAGTACCAGATACTGTTCTCTTCCATCTCTTTTTATGATGAATTTCTGTGAAAACTCTTCCCTCTGTTTAAACAGGAGCATTCAGATACTGTGAATAGCCCTGTCATATTCTTTTTTCAGAGAGGAAGTGGAGAGGAAAAACAAAACATATACAGGAATATAAAAGAAATACAATGAGAAAAGATATCAGTCAATATTGAACAATAAGAAGAGAGTCAAAGGAATAAAAAAGCTGTAAGAAAAGAATGTTTATGGATAATCTTAGGGAGGTCCTAGTCATACGCATATAGCAACAGACTCGACTGATAAAGTTGAATCTTATTTGGTATAATTAAAATGCTTACTGCTCCACAAACAAAGCAGATTTTCAAGTAGCCTTTTAAATTTGATATCACTTTAAGAATGACAAAATCTCGGTTTCATTATCTTAAGTGTCAGCCATTGGTAATTATAGCAACAAAAGGCATGACTAATGGCATTTGCTGTACACTTCACAGGAAAGTGGAATCCGAATATATGCAGAAAATAACAAGAAACTGTACAACTGAGAAAGACAATAAAATAATATTATTGCAATAATCATCTGGCTTCACATGCACTAAAGAAACTGCAACTAACCATCACCACCTAGAGGTAAAATGTAAATACAATATTTTATTTTTATTCTGATCTCAATTCTGTCTTTATCCCTGTGAATATACTAGACAAGAAATTATTTTCTAATGGTAGGCTGAGCAACATCTGCCTCAGAAGAGAGATTCACCAAAAAGATGGGCATCAAACTGCACATCACAAATAGCAGCCATCAGAAAGCAACTAGTTAACTAGAGAAGACAGCATGTTTGTAAGAGAAGAGCAGAGTTTTGCCGATTTCAGAAAGCCACCTAATTTTTAAATTGTCTCTTTAAAGGACTAGGCTTTCTGAACTGTTACTGTATACAAAATCTATTAGTTTCTTCATAAGGGGCTAGGTCCTTTCATGCCTATAACTCGTCAACTGACCATTTACTAATAACCACAAACTTTGTAAGAGAATAAACCTCTGAAGCTTCTTCGGACTCAAAGTGGGTAAGCGTAACTGTTCTAATGTTCTTGCTAGAAGACACTGTTACGATAATCTAGTCTGAGCTCCTGTTACAGCCCAGATAATCTCATCGATTAACGTCTGAATAATCACTGACTTGTTGATTCATAATAATGACATCAACTGGTCACCCAGTTAATCTTTCTACTCAGGTGCAAAATTAATCATAACAGTAATTTGTCAGCACTAATGAACGGCAATATAGTCAAGATATAAATCTGATGCAAATCAAAGCTGAGCAAGTATAGAGAGGGGATGTGCTTCTGAAAACCTTAGAATGAGCTTGCCAGGCACAGAAGATAATTACTAGTGAAGGAACAGGAACAGATTTCCTAATCATACCTATTATTTCCATTTTAGGACTAAATTAGTCATTCTTACCATAGCATTACAAACAAGGGCAACCCATGTTTAGTTAATACTACACCATGACCTTGAAGTTCCTTCCACTGTACTGTTATGACAAGCCATAACGCTCTCAAGAGTTCAGAAAATTCTTTGGTGAATTATGAAATGTTTTATTCGGTACACATAATATAAGCAAAAGGTATAGTTATCTAGAAAAGTTGTCTATCTTCCCAAATATTGCTACATCCAGAGATTTTCTGAGAAAGAAGTCACGTCTTTGTCTTTGGACTGATTTTTCTTCAACTTAATTAGCTCAATTATTTCCTAAACCTATGTAAACTTCCAGTATTCACAAGCTCTGTGGCAAGATGTTTTGCATATGATCTAATTTTCAGGCGGGCTAAGCATCTTAAGGCTAATTTCCAATTAGCTTTTAAGTATTTAACATATCTAAACATGATGCTTACCCAAACTCTAAGATTCAAACTTTGCCTGTTGCAGTTGTCACACTGCAGCTTTCTCCAAAGCCATCTTTTTCTCAGCATTAACCAGCACAACCAAGAGCTGATTTTTACATCTCAAGTTATGGTTACTCAAGTACTCACAGAGAAATCTGAACTCCAAAAGATGTTGGAAATGATCTCAATAATATCGACATTGCGCAATATTGCTACTTCCCTTTATATTGATACACTACAAACAACTTCTCGTGTAGCTGATCACGTGGCTCTTTGTATCATGTAGCTATACATGCATTTTAACCTTCCGCCACTGGAGAAATAAATGATAAAGAGCAAAAATAATGTTGAGCGTGAATAAGAGGACTCTCAGCAATGAGCTCAATCATTAATCCTAATTGTCACTCCCAGTCCTTGTCCATTACACGCTGGTAGCCTAGTAAACATCCTCTTCCACAATTTCAGCACGGAATCAAGTTGCTTGTAATCAGGAGCACATGTTTTGGCAGAGATTTAACAAGATAAATGCACAGTGCTGTTATTGAGGCTATTCTGAAATTTGATAAATTAATGATTTCCTGATAGCTAGAAAACACAGAAGATATATTCAGCAAGCACACGACTACATATTTGATCAGAGATGTGGCATTCACTTCCAGTGCTTATAGTGCTATGCTACAGAGTGTATGTCTGCTTAGGAAAATTTCTTTTTTTTCCCACATGCACAGTGGCAAATACCAGTTACTTACTAGACAGATACTCTTCCCAATCATATTCTTGTTACTGAGAACAAAAACTGGTAGGAATGACAGTAAGTATTTGCCATAAAGAAAGATCTCAGCAAGTACCAACATGGAAGTTTAGTAAGAATTACAGAAGTTTTTAGGTCACTTCTACAGGTAATTCTTGAAAATTTTATTTTAAGTATTAAAAGATCAAGTTGAGGAAATACACAAGTGTTCACCGGAGGTACTCTATGACATTCTGTGCTGTCCTGTGCTTTCTATGCCTATTCTAGACAATGAATAGAGCATATTCAGAAGAACTTGTACATTCAAATACATATACAAAACACACAGAATTTTGCACACTACAGACGCCGAACATCCCTAGCCATAAAAGAACGCAATAAAATTCTCAAAATTGTCTTTTTTATAAGCCTAGAATTTTCAGTCTTCCAGAATCTTGCAACGATATTTTGCTCCCTTTTTCCCCCTCTTCTCAGCAGGCTTAGCCTACAATCACAAGTTGTTTGTTTTCCATCGGTGATGAGTAATGGATGAAATCTACTAAAACCCACTCTGTACCAGTACTACATTTTCTAAAATGCCGTGCCAATGACAAATAGAAATAAGGTGCAAAAGCACAATAAAACCCCCTAAATTTTGTTCAAGTCACCATAGTTAGGTCCTTAAGCAAACTGAGAGCGACACCTCAGCCTCTAGTCACCTCAGTAGATTTTGGATAAAGCCCTGAACCTCTTATAAATTGGGAAGCTTAGTTAGTCTCAATAGTTTCCTTATTGAAAAGGAATGTGCAGAACCTTTATAGTATATATGAATTCTGCATTCTTTCCAGGCTGTCACAATACCATCTGTATATCATGTGCAAACTGCATGAAAAGTATTCAACTCTTTAGTAACTAAGTTTTATATCAAGCTACAAGTAAATTATTCAAACAACGTTTTTTAATCCAGTTCTAATATACCTTAATGCAAAGTGCTTTATTACTTAGAAAAAAAGAAGACAGACTTGGCACATAAGACAGCAACTTTCTAAGTAATTGTTTCTGGTTCCGGTCTTAGTAACAACAACACTAACAAAACTCAAAATACAGACATAAGTTTAATAATAAAAAAAGGATTCAGGATTCTTTCTCCCCATTCAACCAAAGACAATACAACTGAAAAAGCAAATAATAGAATTAAAATTGTTGATAAAAATGCAACTATTTGCAACACACACAAATTCTCCATGACACTTTTTCACAGATACGTGCTTTTCTTTCACTTATTCTTCCGTTTTTTCTGGCCATTTAACCACTCAGGACCTCCCAACTGGCAAGTGTTTGGTTTTGAGTTTGGTTTTTTCGTTGTTGGTTTGTTTTTTTTTTTTTAACAAAATGGCCTCGCTATGCAGTAATAATGTTACTATTGAACTTAAGAACCTTTAATACTATACAAAGACAGTTTTCCTCCCATTCCTGCATCCATCACAGCATCTCCTCTTACTTAAGAGCTCCCTATAGCTAAACTCCCTGCTCATCCACAAGCAACAACTGTTTTGTTTCTACTTCTCACTAACCAACCAAATGAGCAGGAAATCCTGTGTGAGCAACAGACCTAAGAAATGACACAGACAGAATGCAAAGAGTAAAACAGAGCAACCTAGGAAATAAGGAGGAGGAAGCAAAGTTCCTCCAGTGGCCAAAAAATTGCAGACATGGTGGGGTGGGATATTGATGTTTCTAAGAATTGGTGTGTTAGCAGACTGCTGTCTGGGTTTGAGAATGTGTAGCCAGTCTTATTTTTCATTCTTTTTACTGGCTGAAAGGTGTTTTTTTCTGGTATTTTTCAACTACCTGCCAACATTTCATAAATGATTCAAAATTCTACAAATACCACTCAGAGTGAGAAGAATGTTAAAAAGCTTCAGAAATCCAGTTCAGAGCTAAGTACACGTGGCTGAAAGAAAAGTAAAAAAATTTTGCAGCTGCTAATAATCCACAGATAAAGAAATATAAACAGCCTGGGACAGCATATTAAAGGGTGTTTAAAGTTTGCCCTGCCATTCATACCCATGGAGGGTATAAGCATCCTGAAACTGAGAACCCAGGAATCCAGGAACAGTATAGGATTTCAATGCTTCAACTACAAAGCAGGCTAGAGCACAAATCCCGAAATTCAGACCCAGCTGAAGCAAACGCACTATGAACACGCCCAACGACACACAGTGAAGGCAGCGCTGCACCATCCAAAATGGTTTTGAGTGAGCTACTATAGATGTCGCACCTCTCTGTCAAGCAACATTGCTGGTCATTGACATCCCCAAAATTGAACATGTACAGGCATATTGAAAAATGCATTACTGATTAATACTGAATTGTTGTACTCTCTGGCCAATGCAGTCATCTAATTAACCTGTTTTTAAAGTATTAAACTATTAAAAGTCAGCGTTCAAAATACGCTATTTGGATAATCAACACAATCCTATGAATGAATATACACGTAGTTACTGCTGCTGTTCATTAACTGATCTCTAATGAAATAATACTGAGATCTCTAGATTATTAAAATGCACCGTTTCAGTCAGAAACTTTTACACAGCGTCTGTGTTAAGCTGTATCACTTACCTGATACACATGGAATGCATTAGCAGCTTTTCCACGCAGAAAGACTGAGGGAATCCAAACATTAATAAGGGCACGATTTGATCTGAGGAGGAGAAAGAAAAACTTAGAATAGGGAATCACATTTATGTATAAGAATCACAAAACAAGTACCTCTAGTGATTTAGATAATAATCAAAGTGATCAACAAAGCAACCTAACATTGCAAATGGAGTATCAGAAAAAAATGTAGTTCTGGCTGAAGCTTTTATACCTGCTGTATCTAAAAGTGTTCTCTAAAATGAACATAACCGAAATAGAACACTGAGACAATTCCCTCTGGAGGTTTGGGCATTTTTGGTTTTGTATAGCATGCATTTGACAACATTTGATTATACACGTGAAACAAAAACTACTCATTTCAACAAACTCAACATTTCAAACTCAGCGAAAGACTGAATGAACTCAATTAGGTAACAGAAGAGCACTGCGCAATTATGGAGAACCCATTTCCATCCACTCTTTGTAATCCATTTCCAAATTTCCATGAGGTATCTCCAGTTTCAAAGACATCCGCTACATTTTCACACCCTCATCCACAAAAAGCTAGATTCGTCAGTCTGACTCATAAAGGCAAAACTCCAACTCGCAGCACTCTAGAATGATGTGGGATGACCAGAGTTGTTAGTGGGGGCTTTTGTGGTACTCTTTGTATGCACTTATGAGGAGTTACTCTGCAGAAATTAAAAAAGACCATCACATTATGATAGCCTCTAGCATCTATCAAATCCAAAGCAACAGAGAACAGCAACTTTTAGGTGCTGTGTCAGAATACCAAGACCTAGGGCACTGAAAGATCGCTCCAAGAGAATCTTCATAAATCCAAACTCCTTGCATTTAACGTTATTAAAAACCACACTAGGCCATGGACTGTGTAGCTCTCTGTATTTTTTAACAATGGAACACCACAGCTGAGAACTCAGTTATAGGAAATAATACAAGGAAAGCGAATTGTTGAATCTGTTTATTCTTCTTTACCATAAAGACAGTATGAAGAGAAAAATGTGAATTGTGAAACTTACATTTCAAAATCTGACAAACTCTGATCTTCAGATGTTTGACTCAAATCTCCAGGGACCTATAATTAAAAAACAGAAGTAATTCCCACACTGGTTATTATGCTTTCTATTAAGAAAGCATAATATTATAAGCAAATTACAATTCAACATTCATTTTTTTGAAATGCTGATAAAAACTAACTGAGAAACAATAAAAGAAAATAAACAATCGTGCAATATGATTATGAACACATCATCCTTGTGAATTCTTCATGATAGAATTTGCTATAGTTTTGTAAAGAACAAATTGGGGTTTGCAAAAGCATTTTGAAAGGTATAGAAAACCCAGGAAGAAAACATCATTATTAGGCCTTTACAAGCAAAGTATGCTAAAGCAAAGTACATTGTGTGTATAAACAATTTATGGGTAGAAATTAAGCATATAAAACCCAGCAATTACTTTCTTTTACAACCAACACTCCATTAAGACACATGATCATTTATTTTAGCTGTGTTCTTACAAAACATTACATAGCTACCCAAGTTCATAGAGATGGCAGTGATGGACCAACACCTGCGGGGTCAAAAGAAGTGGCAGTTGTAAGGAAACAAGATTGAACAAGCATTTAGAACTGAAGCAGCGACAGCTTTTTACCTTACTTTAAAGCTAGTTAAATGTAAATGTAAAAGAATATCTTCCCTCCTTTGAATACTGTAACATGTAAAGCATAACCCAGAATAGATAGTGTCTTTTGATGAAGAAAAACACCTAATAGTTGAGAACTTTCAGAGACAGCTTCTACACAAGTTAAACATTGGCTCAGTGTCTCTCTCTGATGTATGTTGCATCCATATTATTGTTTTTCAGAATATCTGATGCCTGAGAAACTTAAATATATATTATTTCTTATTGTAAATCAATATATATTTATTGCAAAGCACTATAAACTTTCAAAGGGGACTAAAGAAAATCTAATTCTCAGACATTTTGACAGACCAGCTCAAAACCTCCTAATCACAAGACAAGAACTGAATTTTGCTTTCCCAAGATTAAATGGATATGGCTTAGCAAAAATTAAGTCATTCCTGCCAGATAAAGGAAAAGAGAAAACAATTGTGCAAAGACAGCTCCAAGACATATACAGAGGACATATACAGAGAGGCCTGAACGCCTCTGCTGTCCTTTTTTTGGTGACTGAGGTGAGAAGGGCCAGTATGACCTCTCTCTCAAATTATCACCACCAGCTGTTGCCTGTCCAGCCCCCAGTGGGAGCACACAGCCTGGCCTTCCAGGGCTCTTGCGCCAGAGAACAGACGGTCTATTTTGCCTAGAACCTGCACCCTCTCTTTGCTCACATCTCAAGTGGCAAATCCTACCACCAGATACATAGTTGTTCTAATTAACTTCAGTAAAAGTTTTAAATAAAAACCTCAAAAACACAGTATGGACTTCAGAAATAAGAAGAATGACATTAATGAGGTCCAGCTTGCACATCTATGTTGAAACAGATCAGTTACTGATTTTGAGATGGAAATTGAAGTGTTGTTCACTGTAATGCAAAACACAGTGATGGAGACATTACATCAGTGTACTTCCTCATACCCTTGAAAACACATTCTTTTTACTTTAATATTCCTGTTTGCTGCAGAAGTTCTGAAAACCAGTAAGAGGAAATTAGGAAAGATCATTATGAATAATTCGTTTATGAATTATAGCCATTAAACTTTATTTTCAGCATTAAAGGTAGAAGAGAGTGAAGAATCACAGAAGTTATTTTTATAACAAACTATAAATTATATACTATTTAAATAATAAAATGTTAAGAACTTGGCTGATATTTTTTCAAACAAGTCAAAAGGGGATCAAATACTCATATCCTGCGGTTTCTGGCAGTTACACACGTCGGCTTTGATAGTTCTAATTATAGTCTACTAAGTAATAGATAGATTATCAGCACAGAATTTTGTTTACTAGTATAGAAACAAAAATCCACTTCTCAGGAAAATGCAAAAATCTTTAGGACTGTATTCAATTTACGGTTTCATTTTGGACAATAGCAAGTAATAATAACCAGCATTTAGCAAGTCCTTACAAACAATAGTACCGCTTCCACTTAAAAAGTTTTAAGGAATTATTTTTCTCTCAGTATCTGATACATTAAAATATAATATCAATATCTAACTACTGGATTAGGATGTGGAGATATAGGGTTAAACACAAAATCTCTGAACATCTGGGACATACAGCCCAAAACCTCTGGAGTAAGAAAGTACAGCTGTAACATGCACGTGATTTATCATTTGTCTTCTCTTAGCACTATAATGTGATTCTTTCCATCTAAAAGGCTGAAAATTACAGGTGCAATCCTGCTTACCTAATGCACACAGAACTGTTATCAGCCACTTGACATAAATGTTATGACAGTGCAAACAAAAAAGTAAGGAGCAACACCACATAATCACACAAACAAAAACTATCAACACATGCCACCCTCGGAAGATGTACAACCATCAGGAACAGTCTTGACGGCTCCTATTTCCACTCTGTTCAATTTCAAATTTCAACCCAATCTTTTCTTTTAACACAAAAAGCCAAAGTGAAGCAATAATTGGTAGAAAACAATTCTGAATATCTGTTTTACATTCAATTCTGCTGAAGAGAATGAAACACTATCAAAAATAGCAAAGTAAGGTGTTCTTGATGGATGTGTTATTAGCTGTTATTTTTCATAAACTAATTCATCATGGGTAACAGTTTTTGAGCTTATGCCAGAGAGGTGTTCTACACCGTAATAAACAAACACTTACCGGCCCTCTCAAGTCAATGAGTTCTTGCCTCATCTGCGACACAAGAGCTTCTTTAGCCATCAGTGCACGGTGCAGCCTCTCATTGAATTCAATCAGTTCCCCATGCATTTCAGCTACCTAAAAAACAGAGCCAAGGGACAACCATGTTATAAACTGGGAAAAAAAAAAAAATTAAAAAATTTTAAAAATCACACTAAGTAATTTCTTACATGTTTATCAACTTTTATTTATATTTTGTATTTTACCATACTTTCCAAGTAGTGCATCTCATTGCTAATGCACTAGATTGAACTAACAGTTAAGAGCAGACATTGTCACAACAATTTTGACTCAAGCCTTGAAATGTAGGTTTTGATATTCAGC
>NW_010409815.1:77317-119874 GCF_000710305.1 Buceros rhinoceros silvestris
CAAAATACAACTCTCTGTCCAATTCTACTCCTTTTGGAGGATACCATGTTGCAACTGATTCTAATAAAAACACCTATTAACTTTTGTTCTCAGTTCAATTCTTTGATGAACACAGCATTCAACCGTTCCAAACTAATCACTTTTTGAACTGCGAATAATGCACTAAACTGCATTAAACTTTGTCAGTAATTCATGAGTAATGTATTTTGCACTCTTACTCGGAGTTTTAATAGGACTGGAGCTAGAATTCCACTCATCCCAGGCAAATCTGTGAAGGGTCAAAGGAGCATAAACACCATAGTTATGCTGTGGCACAAGTTGTATGTGCAGGTAAATAGTGTGGCCTCAAGCGAGGCCTCTTTAGACACCAAGTCTAGGTATGTCTGCACTCTCCATTTTTGAGTCAAAATGTCAACAAAATACCCAGCTGATGCAGGACATTTATGAGGGTGAATGGGGCTGGATGAATTACCAGGATGAAAAGTACACCCATTTACAATACATTTGCAATACAGCCAACTATGTTTAAGATTGCTCCCTGCCAAGAGAAGCAAGAAACAATAAAACTCAATTCAAGGTTAAAGATGTTACTGAGCTCTTGAATTTTTCTTACACAGAAATGCAAGCTTACAGCTTAAGGGGGAAGAACTCTAAAAGGATGAGTGTTTCCAAATAGCAAAGGTCTAAATAGTAGCAGTAAGGTGTTACCGTCAAGGGGATGTGATGGGGAGACTAGCAGAAAGAGCGAGCAAGTCTAAATCTGTGTTCAGCAAGGTTTTTAAGCACTCCTATCAGAACCTTTATACTGTAAAATTAAATGAAGGTTTCGACTATGATGGATGACACATCAGCACATAATACTCCTGGCAAGGGAGTTGTCTTGTACTGATATGCCACTTGTAGCCTTAGAGCAAAGAAATTTGAGCCAAAAAGAGTCTGTAGAACTATTTTCAAGGAAAAAGACAGACTCTTCAGAAAATCCCCATGTTAAAAGTTTCCAAGTATATCGTCCCTATATGACTCTTACACTAAAGAAAAGGAATACTGATGAGGGCTATTATCAGAGGCGGAACACCAGATAACCAGACCCAGAGCAAGAAAAGCCACAATTTTAACGGGAGTAGTTAGATGAAAACAGAAACAGGGACTGTTTGGCCCCTCTTGTAGGCAGAGCAGGTTGCCACAACAATACTTTTAAACACGTCTTTCATGTTACAGCAGCTCTTGAAATGTCTCCTCCTGTAGCCATCCAAAGCTAGGAGAAGAGCAGAGGCAATGGGTAACACTATGAGAGCACAGCTGAGTAAGATGAGTATCAATCCTCTACCTTAAATGATAGCACAGGGACTTGGACTACTACCAAACCTATTAAGAGTTCAGAGTTCCCCTTCTGGAGGCAATTCTCCATGAATTTCATGCTTTCCTTTTCTTAAACTACCACTCTGCCTTCTCTCACTTCCCCAGGGAAGCTCCCAAGACAAAGCCGTTTAATTCAATGTGTTTAATTTAGCGTCTGCTTTTAATTTAGTGCTTGGTTCCAGACAACTGTATCCTTCACATCATCAAAGCTAACATAAAAAAACATCTTCAGTTTGACAAGCCAGCAGCTGACATTATTAATTAACAATAAAAAATAAAAGCAGTTATACCTGAGTTGAACTTCAGGTATTCTTTTCCAATTTCTTTTTGTATTAGTGGGAGATCTTCAAATCCAGTAATTCATCAGTGTGGTATATATGCAAAAAAAGCTAAACTAAGCCCAGATACTATTTGTCTCAACTGATCTCTCATTAATTCTGAATTTATCATCTATTCTGAAATGCTCAGCATATTATTATTATGAGCTAAAGAACCAGCAACAGTAATTGAACAAACAACAAATTTTCCTTGTAACAGGACTACAAGGAAGTGTAAAAGCTAAAAATTTCAGGGGGTGATTATTTAAACCCAAACATGATTACATAAGCAGTTTTAGATTATTATTGTAGCTTTATCTTACACATCACAGTAATAAAAGCTTGCAATACACCTGAGTGACCATTTAGTTTCACTCCTCGCTTTCTGAAGTGCAAAGGTTTAACACACTAATATAATTTCAACAATCAAAAGCTTTTTATTATTATTATTTATAATGTACTACAGCAGCTTTAATTTACTGCTTTTGGTTTTGATCTCGTCAAGCATCTCTGTTGCACTTGATCCCATTAGAAAAACTAACTTCACGCCCTCATAATTAGACTCTTTTCTGGCTCCTCCCGATAAAAATCAGAACATTAGGACTTCCATGTTCTCAATTAATGACACTATATTCATATCTCAGTTGTTCAACATCAGCCTTGATAAAAGACTCTGACTTCAAACACTTGTTAGTAACTAATAAGCTCGTTTTGTGAAAACAAAAGATATCTAAATCCATCTGAACTTCTGTTATGACTAACAAATTACAAACATGCACCAAACAAAATTGACAACTTTACTAGATAAAGTAATAACACAGTGTCATTAACTCCGGATAAATTATTTTCCATATTAGCTTAACCAATCATTCCCATTCAAAATGAGTGGTGTAATATTTAAGAATACCATAACCTCCGATTCAGGTTCATATTAGCAGGTCATTGTTAATTACAGAGAGCCTGGGCTGGGAGGCAGAACCTCCCTGCATTTCACATACAGAAAGACGCAGTATGCTACTGAATGCAAATGCACAGAGAAACTGATAGTTGATTGATTGGCTATCAAAAGCAATACACGAATTTATGAATGGATGTAAAACTCAGTCATTTACACATTTGAAATCCTGTTTTATTTTTTCAAAATCAAAACTATCTGATATAATATATGACTGTTTTCTCTCCCTCTAATTTGGATGTTCTCAAAATAACTGTCTACCTGCAGACTTGATTAACATGTAAATTTAATAGCTCTCTCAAAACACGGGAAGCAATATAAAAATTTTTAAGTGTCCCTAGAAAAAAAAATTAAAAAAAATTAATAGCAAATAAAATAGCAAATCACTTGTCATATATTATCAAAAGGACAAATTGGCAGGTGTGACACTTGTGAACTGCCAGAACAGCATTCAAGAGCGGGTTAATAACACAGGCTAACTTTTGAAAATAAGTCTTCAGATAGTTAATTGTGGAGAGAAAAAGGAGTGATGACCTTTAGCAGATACGTCTGGATTGTTACAATGGATACATCCTATTTGGAGTATGTGAAGATATTGTTACAGACTAGTAAGTAGACTCAGATGCAGACTTCCTCCTCTGGATGGGATCTACAGCAATGCAGTGGTTACCTCCCCTGCTGTGTCGCCGGTGCTGCTGCTAACACTTCCACAAACCCAGAAGTGTTAGTGACCAAACCCGGAACATGCAGAACAAACTTAGCAGAACTAAGGAAGATGCTTTTAAAGCTGAAGAAGATTTTACCTGCATTCTTAATTAAGATATTCTTTTGATAGGTACAGAACAGAGCAGAGGAGTGAGAAGAACCCAACCAAAGGTATGCATTAAGGAGAGTAATAGTTTTAGATGGTCCTATGAGAAAAGGATAACCAAGTACGAATGTTTTAGAACTGTATTAATCTCTTTCATCCATGACCTGCATTTTTAGCCATCTTCAAGTTAATCAGTTAATATCCAATTTCAGAGTATTTTGGGCAAGAAAAAGACATAGAGAATTGTTTTACTTTTTATAAAAATGTTCATTTAATATTTAATAGGAGATGGGTATTAGATATTAAATTTCATTACTTTTGTCTGGAAAAATCATTTGTATTTAAATTTAGGATGAAACCCTAATCTTTCCTTTTTTTTCTTTAATGAATTTTATATTAGTCTTAAAAGTGAATCTTGCATTAAGAACTTTCTCTAGCATGGTCATATCAACAGAACTAAGGGCTTCCACTGTTTCCCTACTGCAGTATTCAGTAAGATACACGGCAAAGCAATACAAAAATGAAACACAGCTTGGCAATCAGAAAACAGTAAGAAAGCTAGATTTCAGTATGTCCTCATTTTAAAGTCAGGTGACAAAACAACAATGCCTGTAATTATGTACTATAACTCATACAATACCTGAAACCTACTGTCTGTGATGCTTTCAACTTCACCACCATCAGTTATAACCTTAAGGAACTCATTTATTTATTAAAACCTTAATTTTAGTATCCAGGTATAAAAGTGTACCCTTTTAATTATCTGAATTGTTTTAAATATGTTTTGAAGTTGAATGAACGAATTTATATTTTAACCACAGAAGCCTGAAAATTATCTCTTTCATTTTTTTCTTTTTAAAACAAAAAAAACAGACGTTTCTTTTACACTAACAGGGAAAAAAATAGCTAAGCAAAGAAACTATTTACAGCTTCAAATGTTATGTTACAGGTATGATTCCATAAAATTTGTGCAGTACAAACTTTACCTCAATCAATTTTCTTTCATAAGAGCTGGCCAATTCCTCATTGTTTTCTACTTGCTTTTGCTCTGGAATAGTAAATTCACCATCAGTGCTCCAAATGTTTGGTAGAACTAAAACAAAGAGATATCTTGATTAAAATGTTAAACTACATAAACATTTTATAAGTAATAGCTCTATAACAGTTATTAGAAGTATCAGAATAGGATGTAATATTAAACGGCACTACAGGCACTAAAATACAAATGCTGCAGGGAGCTTTCTTGAGAGCAATATTTAGACATCCACTCTCAACAGAAAAAAAATGCGAACTAAAAGCATTTTCTGTTCTGTGACTAAAGCTGTCTAATATACGTACATAGTAACTGCAATTCCTACCCAAAGCCCTTGGAAACTAAGACTATGCTTCTCTTCTAAGCTCTTCTTTTCTAACTTCACTTCCAAAATATCACTTGATATTACAGGCACAGACTGGTTACCTATCGTAGTAATTACAGAAAATAAGGCTGAGAACAGACAGTCCATACTTCCTCCAGTATTTCATGCTTTTGCATAAAGCAGAATCAGCTGTAGTTATTTCATTCTCAAAAGTTGTCTGATTTATTCCTTCACCTGCCATTTAAGCCCATTACTTCCTCTTCTATCCACAGTGAATGAAAACTACAGTTTATTCTATTCCTGCTCCTAGCTCCTATCAATTACGTATTTGATGATGACTTTAAGGCCTATTCTAAGTGTCCCCCAAATTACACAAAGTTCAATTCAACCTCTCCTCACAGATCACGAATTTCTAAAAACCAGCAGATATAAAGCAGATATATAGCAGATATAAAGTAAAGAAGCCCTAATAAAAGAGAGGCTTAGCAAATGCTCTCACCATTTTTTGAAATCTAAACTATATATACAACCACTGCAAGGTAGATAGAAGACATGTAATTCACATGACTAAACACTCTTCAGCCTTGAAATTGATTTTTGCTTTGATAAAGTTTATTATTATTTTAAGTGAATTTTGAAAACTATTCTAAGAGCTCTTTCTTGTAAATCTTGCTTAAAATTCTTCAGTCAGAAACTTCTAAGATCAGCATGTTCATATACATATTATTATTGTATCTAAGCAGGTTTGAAAATGGTACACACTCAGCTCCTGCTTGATGGCTGAGAAATCAGGATGCTCATTTATTAAATATTTAAATAGCAATACCAAACTGCTCAGTCTACAGCAGGGCTCATTTTGAAAGCTGGTATGATATTCTGAACTTGACGCAGTTCTATCTCTTCGGCAATTTATTTATAATCACATTTGATGAATGGGTTTTTTGTGTTTTAAGTCACTGTGAGGCAAAATATTATGCTGAGTTTCATTTATTATTTTAGGAAACTATTTAAAAGCCATACTCAATAGCATCTGATCTGATTATTGTGGCAAATGTAGATTCTTCTCTATAGGCATAAAAATAACAGCAGAAGCTCGATTTATTTTGACTCTTTCAAAACAACTTCACTGAAAGTCTGGTGTTCTAAAATCAACAATACATTTTAGACTTCAGTTTTGATAGTATTTGGAAGAAGATTAATCGTTGTTGCAATTAGCCTTAAGATAACACAGAGCAGCAGTGAAATAGTTGTATGCAACAGTTCATGCCTCCCTGATGAAGACTTTTTCCTAACGTTACAGCAAAAGAGGACAGCTAGGACTTTTCCAAGTCCAAACCGATCAGAACTCTATGGCCCTGTCTAAATGTAAGGCTGATTAAAGTCAAGAACCTTGAGCTGTAAGTGTGTAAATTAATACGTAAGAAACAAACAAGAATTTTAACTTAAAACGACAAAAGCAGAGGAAGCAGTAGTTTCTTCATCCTGTTTTCTTCAAAGAATTGGCACAATCTCGGAACACATTACTAAACAGGTCTTGTAAATATACTCTGTAATCCATTTAAGCATGTGAGCTAATAAGACCAAAATTACTTAAGGCAAGTTGTTATGGTCACTTTAAGTTATTACACAATTAGAGTTCAACAATTTGCCTTAAATTACACAGTGATATATGTACTGAAAAGTATAAATAGCTCTAATATGCAAATATTCTTAATTATGAAGGCTCACATCTGAAAAATAGCAATGCCTACAATGAGAAACTGCAAGTTACACGGGTGCAATGGTTTCTATAAATATGGTAAAATAAAAAGCTTTGGTTTGTTTCACTTTCCTTTTTTGAAGGGTGTCTAAATATGGTAGTTCTCAGATTATTTATGTGCTTAAGTACTTTAAGTCAGAGGTCCCAATACTACTAAAATTTTGACATAAACCTCTAATGGCAGCTAAGAAAAAGAAAATTGGTTTTATAAAAATACAACACGTGAAGTTAGAATATATGAAAAATTATTACAAATAGCACACATAGCTGAAATTTATTCTGGTCACTAGTGATAAATATCATAGAAAATTACTGTGGATTGATTACATATCCTCTGAGCATAAAGCACACATGTATTCATTTTTAGAAATGTTGGTACTGTTCCATCCCCCCCTTTCATCTATAAAATCTGACCATCCTACTCAGTTTCTATTCTTATCACTCAGTAATTTGCATAATTTTAACATGGCAGAATATAGCTAGCCTAGGAATATTTTTTTTTCTTTTCCTATAATTACACTCATCATGGAAACTGTCAGTATCTAATGAAGGATAATTTCTGCTATTATAAAAAGCTTAAGCGATGGTTTTCGTGAATAATTCTTAATATGAATCACTACACTCCAGCAAAGTCGGAAGTAAAAACATGTGTTCTCACTAACAAAAATACTTTAAAGGATGAACGAAGTTTTTAAACTATAGATCAGTATAGTGACTAGCCATTAAGAGCAGAATTCATGTAGCATTCATTCACACAGCCACTGGTATGACCACAATACTGACAATAAAAAAAAAAAAAAAAAAAAAGGCGGCACAGCTGTGCTGGCACCTTCTCCCATAAGGCTTACTTCCCCAAGCCCCGGGTTGGACCAAAATACTGAAAAAAAAAAAAAAAAAAAAAAAAAGGCGGCACAGATGATGCCAATTGCTGAAAAGCCACCTTGTCTCTTAAAACCCCTTCTGTAGTCAGTGGAAATACAGGTCCCACCAGAAGATGATTCACAATCAAGATTCCAATTCATCCTGTCATGGACACGCCTATCACCACGAAGCACTGAAGAAAAACAGGTGAACACTGCTGACAGCATAACTTGCTATCTTTCAGAAGTAAAATCTACTCGTCAGTGGGAGACATGCAGCAAAGAAAGTGAAACACCTGGTCTTAACAGGGAGTCAATTTCAAGCAGCCTGCAAACATTGATCTCTGTACAACACTAAATAAAATAAACTGAACTAAATCAAAATAGTTATTCTCATGTTCCAGTATAATATTAATTCACAGATAATTTTTAAATTCAATTTTAATCTGATAGGTTTCTTATGAAAAAAGTAAGACCACCTCATCCACCAGAAAAAGCTCTGTAAAAAGTACAAAACTCTACATCAGTATTTTTCTCAAGAAGAAAAGCGATCAAATGTTATTTTCACTATTCTGCCATGGCTAGAAGAGATGAATACGGCTTGTAATTACCTTTTGCTAACCCCACTTTCATGTAAATTGTTTCATTTGTTTTGGGGAAGACTCAGCAAGGAAAGCAAAGACTTCCCGATTGTTTGTACTCAGCAGTAATTTGACAGTATGCCATCACACAACACTCTTTTCCTTTGGTATCAGTCTGCATTACAAAACTGTTCACAAAACAGCAAATAACCCATTCGGAGACACATCAGGAACCATTTTCACAGAAACAGAACTGTTATCTTTCCGGATGATGACATTTTCCAACCGGGGGAGGGCTGCTGCCCTACTGGGTAGCATATGGAAGCGTGAAATGTATCTCCAGCCACACTAGGGTTGTTTTGTGTGGCTGAAGTGTTAGTCACGGCCCATGGCTTGCACAGGATTGGGCGGCTGGTTATCTACAGAGATCCATTCCAGGATCAACTAGAGAAAAAAAAAAAAAAAAGGCAGATTCTTGTATACCAGAGACGTGCCTGCTTAGTAGTTATTCTTCCATTGTCAGTTTTTATACCAATACAGGAGTCACGTCCACCATTTGGTTGCTATACATATGCCTCCAGTAAACTCCATCTCAATGGTAGCACACAGAAAAACAATTCATGTGCATGGATTTCTTCTTTTTTTCCCCTTTATTTTATTCTTACCTTCCACTGTTTGACCTTCTCTTCTGAGCATCTGCACAGCTCCTACATACTTCTTAAGCTGCACTTTTAGCACCTCATTTTCTCTGTTGATAAAAACAACAGAATATTACTGTTTGCTCAAAATAGATGAAAGCCCCTTTCAATGGAAACAAACATACTATCTATCTGTAATAATAACCTTTATCAAGATGAAGAAAACCCCACACACTAAATAATACATCAACAGCATTATACCAAGAAAACTAGTTATCCAGGGCCACATAAACACATCTGTGAAAGAGATTATCTCATAATCAAACCCTTCTCATTAATTGTTTAATTTACATTTTCTATACTATGCTACATCGATGGCAGAAAAATGACACTCTATCTAAATCAACAGTTGATTAAAAAAAATAAGGATGGGATACTAGACAAGGAAATTCAGAATGGCCAATATAAAATTAGATAATCATTTTACTAGTTGTCCAAGTATTTAATAGCAAGCAAATAATAACACAGCTTTAAAAACAAACCTAATCATTGTAAGAAAATGCAAGCGCTTCAGCAACAATTTTCAAAGCAAAAGTTTTGCACCTACCATTTCTAAATGAAAAACGTAAGAGAAGAAATTAACTTAATGCCTTTGTTACATTTTAGTGCCTGTGCTTGTCTCAAAAACCACTATACTTCCTATCAATGTTATTATTTAAAAAAAAGCATTTAAGGAAACCCTGCCTAAAAGAAAATCAAAACCACTGTAAGCATAAAACACTGTAAGCATGAAACAAAAAGTTCACATTTTTGGAAACATACCTGACTTTTATGTATACAACAAATGAAAAATAGCATGCGATACTACTGAGTAATGCAGATGATCACCAACAAGTTAGCTGATGCCAGGAAGAGTAGCAACTATTCCCTAAGGACTGTCCTGTCCAGTCCAGAGGATGAACATAACAGGGTAACAAGCAGCACGTTCTCACACCAAAGGAGGACAGCGGAAGAGAGACGGTGTTGGTACAGAACACAGCAGCAGGCCAGCAGCCAGACTGGGACTTCTGCGGCACTCTGCCTCGGAGAACCACAGCCCCGCAGGTGCAATGCCTCCCTCCCTCCTTTTAACTAACACGGAGTTTCTGTGAGGATAGTTAAGCTTACTGAAGCATGAATACATACACCAAGCACAGCTAAGGTCTACTATGCAAGCCAAGCGAGATCCATCTTGTGTTCATCGAAGTAAGATTTCTGTCTGTCAATACAGACGAATACCACTAAGAAAGTGTTGTACATAAAGCTGACTTTTATATAAAGTCATGGTTTTTGTTGCGGAGGAAGAGGCATTACAGGACTTATTTTCCTATACCTTAACAGAAAAAAACCCCAGAAGAACCAAAACTAACCAAACAAAAAAACCCAATCCAACAAAATCAAACAAAAAATAACCACCACACAACTGCTTCTTGAAAAAGACACAAAAATTTCTCTAGGGCTTCTGTAAAATGAGCGTAGTAAGAAAAGAATATGAAAAAGAGTAGTTTCTCACGTATCTCAACTGCAGTGGCCTGAAGAATACCGTAACTAAGTTTCTGGCACAAACATCAGATACTAAAAAGTACTTTCCGTAGAGCTTACTCCTAAAACATGTTTTATTTCTAAATTCAGTCTTACCCCCTTGCAAAAAAAAAAAAAAAAACACAGATGACTATGTCTTGATAAAAATTTTGTGTTTTAGAACACACATGCACCAAATTTCCAAATAATAAAAAAATTGCAATGATCTTGAGAACAAATTGAAATAAACGGTGTACTGCAAAAATATGTAAAATCTATATGCAGCATTTGGGCTAGATGACTTCCAGAGATGTCTTCCAACCTGAATTATGCTATAATCCTACTATTAGGAGGTGCGAGGTAACAATTGACTATAATCATATATACCCTAAATGAAATAAGAAAAATGAGAACTATTACTCATAGAAGTGGAAGCTGAACTATATACAATATAATGAGATTATAGTATAAAGCCAATCCCAATCTCTGAATAAAATGTACCAGGAATAATGTGATAACTGCTTGTCATGAAAGACAAACACCATATGCACGATAAACTGAAAACTGTTCTCCCGATGGCTTCACAACATAGACTGTGCTCGAAGCTAAATTATGAAAGGGCCCTATCTTAGCAATGACACCTGAAAAAGCAAAAAATGGCTCTGTGGGTAAGAAATTTGAGGAGGTTATCTTAGGAAACAGTGTATCTCGCTCTTTTTAGAAAATGTTTTTGTAACTTGTGACAAGTCACCATGTAACTAAGCAGGCAAAAAATCATTTAATAAAGGAATATTCAAATTAATTTTCACAACAAGGGACAAGAGATATTTTTTCCTCTCTAAGAAGCTGCTTAGGGTAAGTGGTGAAATCATTTTCACGGTACATGATTCCACCATCACTGAAGTGTATGACACTGAATGAAGCGTTGTAAAACAGATTAGTAAAAAATGCCAAATCCCAAAGCAATGCGGATAATGCACACACTAGGTAAGAGGAGGCAGATTAGGTTATAGAACGCGCAGTAAACAGAAGGTCCATAAAAGTGTAAAATAAAGCATAATCACATTCTAATCCACCATTTCCCTCCACAGTGCGTTATCATGTTCTCTTTCTATCTGCTTTTCTTGCTACAACTGCTTTCCTCCAACATTTCTGAATATAGTGGAAGAATATGCAATCTGAGATTATCCAGTTTCACAATCGACTTCAATAGATTTTTTTGCCTCGCAAAGGGATGTAATAGTATTCCACACAGAAAAAAGAATCTCAATTAAAAAACTTCAGCGTTGCCAAGGAGCCACTGGCACAGGATGACCATGCAATCTGAGAAAGGCTCATTGACAAGGGGGACAAAAACAAAAAACAAACGAAAAAAACCAGCTTACAAAATTATACTAGAGAGTCTATTTAGTCTATTCTGTTGAAAGGCTAGTAAAGAGGTTGAATGCTGAGAATGTTCCTTTTGAACCAGTACCATAACCGTTACAACAGAGCTCTTCAAATACTTCACAGGGAAGAATGAGCTTACCACTACTTGAAACTAAAAAGACATAAGTATTTTTCCATTTTTCAAAGCAAATTTTGGAAACTCAGGAAAATTTCTCTGAGTAAGATGGCATTTTGTCTAGGGGACCAGAGGCTCTTTTTGGAGGGTCCAGGAGACTAACTGAATACATCAATTTTGCAGATAGCCAGAAGTAATCACTTCAACACTGACTGACATGTTACTGAAATTTGTGTTCTTAAACCTTTAGGAAGATATTTATGTCAAATTCTTCACAAGAGCTTTGGAGAAACACATATCAGCTCATCATCTGAAGCATACTTGTTCAAATTACAATAGTCAGATTGTTACTGAATGTTTTTCCTTGCCTTGACATGTGCAGAATATTAAAGCTGGGTAAATTTTTCTACTCCAGTCATCTGATAAATTGTTTTCAAGATAAACACTGAGATTTCACTATTACAAAATGTCTGCAACTTAGTTTCCTCTCACTCACCTCCTGTATTATGCAGCACTTACAATGCATTTCAAACTCTTCAAATTATTCAGCTTGCCCAAATTCCTGGTTTAAAACATTATTTATTAAAAAAGTTTCACTACTCTTACTATCGCAGCAGCATCACCTACAGTGTACTAAGAGAATCAGTGAACAAAAGAATTCAGAAGAAAAACCTGCCTGTATTCCAAAGTAACTATACGTAAAGTTTCTTAAGTGCTGGAAAATGAGTTACAATGTATTCAAAGCCCAAAATAACCTAGGGTGACATAAGACTTTGTTCTACCTAACCAGCTCCCAACACTGTTTTCATCACATGACAAGGTAATCTGACTTTCAGAAGAACAATCTACACAACGTGCCCAGGCTCTGTAGCAGTAAGAGAAATTAAATAAACTTGTTTAAAAATAACAAGTTAGTCTAAGTGAACATCTCTTCAGATCTTGTTATAAAAGCTCCTTACCTATTATTTAAAAGGATATGTGCATGACAAAAATCTGATTCACTCATATGTCACAACAAATTCTAAAACTGTGGGGGAAGTGAGTCAAAGAAATATGAATATACAACTCCTATAACCTGAAACGAGAATATTAAATGATGAAGTATTTGCATTGTCTCAATTGCCCTGCATCACATGAGTGTCAAACCCACTTATGCATCTCTCTCCCTCCCTCAAAGTGAGTAGTTTGGTTTGAGGTGTCATCAAAAGCAGAATTAGTAATATTCTATAATTTTTTTTTAAAGAAAGCTTTATACTTCTCATTTTCGGATACTAGTTCTGCAACAGGATAAAAAGCTTACAGGAATCTCAGCTCTAGTACTTCATGATTAACCGTTGGCACTCTGCCTGCACATGCAGAAAACAAACACTTCTCTCTATGATAAGGCAGATTACTAATCTTATTTATCATTTGAGTAAGTTTATTGTTTACTACACATATGAATCATTCCCAAGATCTTAGGCTTCATAGGTTACTCTAGAGCTTCTTTAGAATTGTAAAAAGAAAGTCACACTATTACAGCAGCATTTACCTTCAAAAGTCTTCCTTAAGCTAAATCACATTTAGACAACGGAGGTTTTAAAAATGCTTTTATTTCAGCATAGCTGTGACAAAGTCAAACTGGAGCCAGTCACTACTGGGGCAAATGTTATTTTAACACCTTCATTAATGTCCTGGACGCGGGAACAAAGTGTACCCTCAGCAAGTTCACAGACAATACAGAACTGGGGAGAAGCTGATACATGGGATGGTTGTGCTGCCATTCAGAGGGACAGGCTGGAGAACTGGACTCAGATGAATCCCTTGAAGTTTTACAGGGGATCTGCAAAGTCCTGCATCTGAGGAGGAACAGCCTTGGGCACCCATACATACCAGAGGCTGGAAAACAGCTCTGCAGGGAAGGATCTGGGATTCCTGGTGGACAAGCTGATCACTAGGCAACAATGCAGAGATCGCTGCACCGTCAATGGGTCACTGCCAACAACACTGCCCAGAGGGGCTGCGGAGTCTCCATCTGTGGAGATACTCAAAACCTGACTGGAAATGGTCCTGAGCAAACTGTTCCAGCTGATCTTCCCAGAGCTAGGGGGAAGCAGTTGTACCACTTCAGAAATTGGTACTGTTGATACGGTTGGGCAACAACTGTTGCTTATGATACAGTGGGTGATAAAGTCATGAAAACCTGACCGCAGGACAAGAAAAAGCCATCAGCCTGGAAAACAGTCATGCTTAAATAATCAGATAGAAAGAAGTCAGATCAGATGGAAATGTCACTGAAGAGGATGGATAATCCATTCTTTACTGCTTACATATGTGAGGGTACATATGGAAGGGTATCTGTGTGAGCAGCAGCTGACATCGACATATTCCATACAACTGAAAGGAATAAATGAAGACACAAATATTCCTTCTCAATTTCACTGACACTGGGACCACTCAGTACATTTTCTGCTGACCAAAGTAAGAAATGGCTGGGAGGAGAGGGGTTGTCATACTAATCTCAGCATGCCACTAATAAGACAACCATCAGAGGAAATACTGTGGAGTAATATTGAAATGCAATAGTCTCCAAAACAAATCCTCGCTGGCTCCAGATCTGAGAGCTAGAATCCCAACAATCTAGCTTGTGTATTTTGGGGAAAGAAAAAAAAAACAAACAAAAAAGAAAACCAAACAAACGACCCATGCACCAAAGCACTTCATTATTCTAGGACAGCAACATCAGTCTGTTCACAATAAACATTGACAGCGTTTCTCTTCCCCTCTCCAAGCCCTTATATTTAAAAGCTGTATCAGATTTGAGGTTTGGAAATATTGCTTGCAGACAGTGCTAGGTACTTTAACAATGCTAAAAACATCGTGTATCCAATAGAAGGGAAAAAACCAGGACCCTGATACTGTGATTTGTTCCAGATTGGGCAGACAGCTACACCAAGAATCTCCTAAATATGAAGAAAAATAAAAATGAATTAAAAAAAAAAAATGAAGAGGGGGTTAGAACTGGACAAAGTAGATACATGAAAAGTCTTTTTTCATTTACCTTACACATACGTGTATTCCTTTGTATCTACTCCCATTATGTAATCACTGCTATTTTCATGGCTTATATTTCTTATTATTAGTCTAATTACTTTCAAGAATTAAACTTGACATTGTCTTAAGTTCAGCTTACTAAAATTCTTTCCTCTGGAGCTGTAATATGGTTTTACTAATATTTTAAACTCTCATTTACTGTTAACAAGAAAAAAAAAACCAACACAGAAGCCCACTAAATTTGTCATAAAATCTTTCAAAGCTTTTTTTTCAGCTTAAATTCAACTGAAGTCCATGGGATTTTTACTCCTAAATCACTTACGCTCTCCTGAAAACTGAACTACTTGAAAATTATTTTTTCTTGCATACAGAAGTTTTTACTCCCTTGTTTCACTGCTGTTACTTTTTTACAAGACTTTCAGTGCTTTTTACCGTGCCAAGGCTTGGACTTTCGTGGCATGTCGCTCTTCCTGTTCTGCTGCTTTCCTTCTCCAGTTGTCCATTTCCTGCCTTAGTGCTGCAGAATGCTCCATCTCTCCATCAAGAAGATTTCTCAGAGATCTGGAAAAAGGCAGCAGCCTCTGTCAGAACACTGCAAATACTACCTCGTAATTAGAGGATACTCTGTGAATCACAGAGTAGGTTGCCTGAATGATACCATTAATGACATCCTAAAATTTCATTATTCAATCTAATAAATTCACCTGATTTCATTATACAAAGATATGAAAAGCTACACAGAAAAATGACCCAATCAAAACAGTTGAAAGTGCTTACTATGAATTTGTATTACCTCATCAACATGCCCAAAGCACAAGCTATTATTATATCTACTGTACCACCATGTAGACAGAATTTGTTATAGAAAACACCTTATAATCTGCTTTCCCAGTGCTTCAGTGCAAGCCCAAACATCTCAGAAATAATCTGTAAGCAATATATTTGCTAGGAAGAGCAGGAGACAGGCAGGGGTCTTGGCTCTACTGACAGCACTGCCATAGACTGCTGTGTAAAATCTTTGATGAGACAGCAAAGGTCCGTACCGATGCGTAATGATAAAACCCAAAGCATCCTGGTCCTTCTACCAAAAAAGCGCAAAGCTGAATGGAGCAATAACTTGCAATTATGGGAGTGGGGAGGATAAGAGGCTGGAAAACAGGATCAGTTGGTGGTCTTGACATGAAAAAACACAAAACAAAACGACCATCTAGAAAAATGTAAACTACCAAAATAGCCCTACTACAGCATAACAACACTATGTCTTGAATACATCTATATGTTCACTCATCTAATGATGTGTAGAATAAATAAATGCAAAGTAGGTTTGATAGCATTTTAAATAAGCAACTTACCAATTTTATATTTACATCATCATTTTGCCTCAAGTGAACATAAAGACACTCACAAATGACAGCCATTTTCAGCGCACCATTGTTAGCCATCCTACATCAATTTCCTCAATGTTTGTATAAGGACGAACTTTTACTCATTTGGAACGCTATCGTAAGAGATCTTAAGGACGTTCTGGCTTTGAAAAAACTACAGCTGGCAAATGTTCCCAAGATACGTGATTCAAATTCAAAGGAAAAAGTTGGAAAGGTGTCCTGCAGACTATCAAAAAGATTACATATAAAGATTACGCATAGCTTTACACAAAGGACAGCTTGAGTTAGGGTTCAAAATTTTTAAATTATAGTGCCTCTTGATAGAAAAAGAAAGCTACCTATTCTGTATTTCCAGTTCATCCTTTCTATTCATCATGGCCACGATAGCTTGACGAAGTTCATCTAAAGAGAAGGGACAAAAAAAGATGAATTTCTGTGTGTATTTTTGCTCGTTTCAGACCTGAAAGTCCTGTACATAGTGGCACTAATTCAGCAACGTGCTCAAGGTGACGCCAACATCATTTGCTATTCAGCAAAGCATATAAAAAATGCTCTTAATCTCATCACTAATTTGAGCAATCTTTCAAAAATAGTATTATTTAACACAGTATCAGAAGCAATGAGAAAATCAAATTACTCTGTATCCGACTAGTTCGCCTGTGGCTGCAGGTGCTTTGTTTTAATCGCAGACATATGGGGCGATGCACCGTTTCACAAGCACATTAATGAAATACACTGTTTCTTGTTTAACTTCTGCAAATGGCTTGTTTTCCTTGCTGTAAATTCTGACACAGAAAATACAACTGTGACATCGAGACCAGAGTAGAGATAATGCCAGTGCTTCTTCATGGCATTTCTTCTCAAGCTCAGTCTTAAAGATGATGGATTTCCGAAACTTGTAATTTCCCATAAAGACCTTTTTACTTCCTATAAATAACTTAAAATAGACTTTCTGTCATTACATCAAGAATAAAAAAAAACTATGACAGAATTTTAGAATTTGTAAGGACTTCTTTAGGGTTAGGTTTAAGAATGATACCAGAGTTAGCCAAATACCACACAGCGAAGTGTCAGCTCAAAGCACTGCCTCACCTGGAGTCCTCCTGCTATTATAAAAGTTTTACTGTGTGACTGTACAGCTGTGCTCACTAATCTAAACCAGGTTCTTGCATGAACTCTCAAAACACAGCAGGTCTTCAAAGATTTAAATGGCTTCTAGTAAACATCAGGACAGATAAATGTACTAAACGGATTTTTTTTTTTCCATTAACAATTTAACATATGTTAACCAAGAATTTTATGAGCACTTCCACAGGGACACAATTACATATTAAAACATCCCTCCCAACAGGTGAATGAAATGCTCCTATGTTTTCATACAATAAAACATCCAATTCTGTTCTGCAAGTATTCAAAGCAAATGTCACCAAATTTTTTGTGCTTTTACCAGCAGAATGGGTATTGCTTAATTGCTTCAAGTAAGCAAAGCCCTTTACATTCAATCCACTGATTTACCCATATTTTTCTTAATATTTTTTATGCAGTTACAGAAATTTTTGCCAGTTCAAAAACAAAAATACAAAACAAAACAAAACAGAAAACACCTTCACATTGTCCTGTGGACCAGATTAAGCCAGGCAAACACTAGCACTGGACAAAACCTGGAAGCTTCTACTGCGCCAGTCAGCTGTATCAGTCAGTGCAAACACCTCAATTCCATTCTGGCAGCAGTAATCTCCCGGCAAATCCCCACTTGGAGGATCCTCGTATTACTTGAAATCAGCCAATCCCATTTCTTCATGCTATTTTTTTCCCAAAACATTTCTGCTTCTTTGGCCATGGAGAATGTAGACTATTATTTTCCTACCCATTCCACATTACAGCTTGAGAACTAATTGACATTAGCAACAAACATTTCAGGAGGTCATTAGAGGGATTTCTCACTCCATTAATTCAGCACAGAAAGAATAATTATTTTTCTACAGTAACTTAGCATCTCTATATGAGTTTTTTTATACAACTATCCAAAAAACTAATCCAAATCTTGTAGAAAAGTTGAAAGTGAAATTTGACGGTATTAAATACTAATACACATTAAAAATAAAATATATCTGGAGAGTTCTGCTTACTCCCTTGCTAATATTACTCCCATTCAAACCTGAAGCTGTGGTGATCACATGGCTACTTTAATCACTCTTCCTAAGGCTGTGCCTTCAGCAAGAAGGACATTCCAGCTTGCCTTGCCCGTCACTGCTACAACCTGCCCTGTTCTGGCACCGGCGTCAACAGACACAGAGTGTCCTAGCAGAAACTGATCCGGCTCAAAACTGGGATCTTCGGGGATTTTGGTTGGGTTTTTTGGTTTCAGTTAGTTTTTGGGGTTTGTTTTTCTCTGTTGGGCTACTTTTCAGGCTAGCAGTTGCCAAGTGATCTTACTGTTGAATTTAATACTAGCATGCAGCAGAAAGCAGTCAGGGCAGAACAGAACACCTTTTTAGTCAATAAAGATGAGGAATAAAAAGTGTAATACCCTTTTTGTCAAGATACATTTGTCAAGTTCATATTGCATTCAAGTGACCAGGTAACCACTGCAATTTACTTAGCAATTGTAGGAAAACTTAGAATGGAAAGATTATATATGACAAAACATGCTGTGCTCCGTTATTTTCACTACTATTTTTCAAAAGATGGTCTGTAATAGCTTCTATTGAATATCACTTATTTGGGAGAGAGAGAAAACAAACAAACAAAAAACCACCAAAAACTCCACCAAAAAACCCCACCAAACCTTACATTCTGAGATTTAAGTATTATATTTAGCAATAAAATATCAAATTTGGTGATCACGAAAATTAAGACACTATTAGTATTCTTTTGGTCATGATGTGACACTGACACTTTGGGGCAGATTGAAAAGGTTAGAGGTTTTGAGGGGTTTTTTGTTTGGGTTATTTTGCAGTTTGTTGGCAGGGCTTTTTGGCAGTGAAAAATTGGTGGGTTCTAACAGTCCTGAAAAGAAATAATACAGAGTTGTGAAAACGGACCACAATCCATCAGCCTATCTGTGAAATAACAAAATTGTTCTAAGGATGAGAAGGACAATAGAATAATCCAGTAAGGGTTTGAGCTTTGCACAAGTGTAAATCACAAGCAAAAAAATCCATAGTAAGCTTTCAGTACGGTAACACTATTACAAAGTGAAGATCTTTAACTGTAAGTTGAATTCAGAATCCTCCTCAAGAAAGCATCAAGCCAATGGTATATTAAATATTTCAAGAGTGTCATTAAAATATGATAATGCACAGTCTAAGTTAGTTGCTATTATTTCTCTGACTCAGAATAAATTAAAGCTGTGCTACTCAGATGAGTTATGTGGTGCTGGCTCTGCACTCACCCTGGGGTGACTACCCTACAGTAATTGCCTGTATGCACACTCAGCCTGTTTAAATGTGTACCGAATTATGAACATTTAAAGAGTGAAGCTATTTCAAATAGCCTGCATTTTTCCAATCTTACCAGCCTATTCAAATTGTAACCTCAACTTGCCTAATAACTTAATGTTCTTTTCCTTATTCCACCCAGAATCTTCCGCAAGAGTACAGAGCTGCAATCCCACCTTCTCTCATGCCCCTCTCCAACACTCCCCACACATGAGCAGAGCATGAAAGATTCTGTTAAAGACCATGGTTTGCATAAAAGGAGAAGATAAAAACCTCTTGAAATAAAAGATGTTAAAATGTCTTTTTATTTCCAGTTGCCCATTTTTTCTGAGAGTTATGGAATCTACAGTACTGTAGAGACAGCAAAGCAGAAATTCCAAATTTCAGTATCACATATAGGACAAAAACCCATGCTCAATATAGGACCACAAAAGCAAACACACTTCATTCTCTGTATTTCTTGCTAATTTATATCAACCACAGAGAGCAGCAGATACGGAAGAAAGCATCAACAAACACAACTAGTCTGGGCTAAGAGCCCAGGGCTCCAAGGGGGCTTGTACAGCCTGTGCTTACCCTAGGAGCAGTACTGCTTCGTTGCTATGCTAGTTCTTCTTGAAGTGATAAGTATTAAGGATTCATATTTTCCATCAATTACTCAAACGCAAGAACCACAATAGTTTATCATCAATACTTCCTTAACCTCTTCATCCACAGGAAATATACAGGAGTCAAACATTCACTAGTGTAATCAAATCAATAAAAAGTTACCCAGAAAAACAAAAATCGGAAACTTTAATTTCATGATCATTTGATGCAAGTAACTGAATAGAACTAAATTGACACCATCCTATTTAATTCAGACATAACATTCAACACTTTCAGAAATCCTAATTTCTTACTCTCACTTAGCTTTTTGAAAATTTTCAGCAGCATGTCCAAACAGTCAGATGAATGTGAACAAAGTAAATCCAGTATCACACGGTGGAGGTTCATTTCAAATCTACCAGAACTTCAACAGTTCATAAGCTTTTGTCTTGTGTTAAGGTCGTCCCTGAGACCACTGAATGATCATAACCTAATTTTTTCAGCAGATTTATGTCTCATTCATGGTGTGGGTTAGAAAAAGTAATAAATTTAAAAAAAACAAACAAACAAACAAAAACAGGGTTGTAGCACCAACTATAAATTTGGAATTTTTTGACTTCTGGACTTCACAACCTCAATCTTCCTCCCCCTCTTCCTTTTTTTTTTTTTTAAATAAAGCAGTGGGAGGATGGCCAAGTATACCTACTTCAGAAAACTATTTGATGTTAGAGTTTATGTCCTACTTCCGAATTGCTTTGTGCTTCATATGTCATTTACATTCTGTAAAGTAAAATTAATGGAAATACTTACACTACTGTTATTAAGGATCAACATTCAACACCCTAAACATACCTAAAATTCAAGTGATAATCAGTGTTTCATAAAGACAGATACATTATCTACTGAAGTCTTTCAAATGATGAAATCTTAAGAGGCATTTTTGCAACATTTTCTTAAAAAACGGAATTCCAAAGTGAAAGTCCATGATTCTAAACTAGGTCCTTCTCCACCAGTAAAAAAAGATCATAAAAAAAAAAAAATCAAGGCATGTGTTATTTAAATTTTTCATATTCAACCTCACTTTTTAAAATACCAAAAATTATCTTTTATTGTTATAATTAATCTGTAGTGTCTAATTACTAATAAAGCAAATACTTGCTCTAAAACATTTTTAATTCACTTGCACACCACATCCAAATCTAGCCTCTATAAAGCTTTTCTATGGTCACATTCAGAGCATGAGGCATATAAAAGAGGTTCATGCTAAGAAACAGCTGTCAATTTCCCAGCAACCTCCAGGAAAGCCCTAAGTTTCACAAGTCTTCTGCTGTTTAGCCAAAGACTGGTAAGTATGATTTGCAATCACCTGTTAGGAAGAATGAGCTGTAAGTGAAATCATCTCTCAGAGTACACAAGGTCATGCAGCACTCCTCTGCAATCCTGCACATGGAACACCAGGGTGGGCTGGGAGCAGTCTACACCAAGGATTTTATTTTCCTGAGTGCAAATTTACACAGATATTTTCAGAAACAAATAAAACCTTGAGCAGACTAGCTACATCTCAGATCAGAAGTCTGACTTTTACAGACATGCTCCCTAAGCTACCTGCATGAACATTGGCTATTAAGCCTTTATTTAGCGCTCCAAAATCTTGTGAATGTTATCCTGCATGTCACTATTCATGGGGCAAGTTTTAGTAGGAAACAAATGAGACAACACAGCATTGGCCTTCTACTATATAGAAGGGTCCTGACTCAAAAAAAGTCCGTAAGATGAACTGCAGCTTTCTTCTCAGTGATGAAATTTATGCACCCTCTTTCCACAGCTTTCAGAGAAGTCACAGGAATTCAGCACGTGTCAACGACCAGTGGCAAGCAAGTTCCATTCCAGAACAAGTCAGAAACTATTTAGAGCACTGAGAAAGGAGAAAAATATACACCTCACTCACACGGCCAGGATAGAAAATATAATAAGTAGGTTTGATTATTCAGTAAAGTTCTTCAGTGATCATGAAAAACTGGGGGCTTTCCCAAGAATACGTAACAAAATACGGAATAACGTACAAAATACGGAATAACGTACAACCTTTGCTAACCTTAATGGTTAAGCCCAACTTCAAAAACAGAGGAAATCTAGTGGAAAAACTAAGCTCCCAATTATTTACTAAAACCAGCACTATAATCAAATTCATTTACAAAGAAGGGCACAAGTAGCATCCTTCTAAAACAAGTTTTGGAACTTCCTTTTTTTTTTCCACTGCAAAAACAAAATGGAGAGACTTGTGCTGGTAGGACAGATTTTTCACACCGCTGAAAATATGACCTTCCAATAACAATAATTGGAGCAGACATAAAGTTGTGATACAAATATAAGGTAAATACATTTTTTTAAAAACTGGAAAATGACATAATGGAATAGGCACATAAATATAAAACTTCTGGCAAACTTAGTGCTTCATAAAATTGGTTAAGTCATAATGATTTCTAAAATTCAGCAAGTTTTCAAATGATGTCTAACATAGTCAGCAAAACTCTATGGATCAGGATTTTTCTTGAGGCATATCAGCATTTTTTTGAGATGCAACTGCTGCTAAGTTAACCTGTACCTTACAAATGTCATAAATTCAGGGAAATCATCCAAAATGGCAGAAATTTCAAATTACAGCTTCTCGTAACATAATTTTCTAGCCTGCATATCAAAAGACTGGAAAAGGTTAGTCCTATAGTGGTAAATTGGAAGGGAAGCAGGAAGAGACAAGATTTTTAAAAAAATTTCATTTCAGGCTTTGTCTTTGGAAGTAAGAAGCACAAAAATCCAGTCACTGGAGACCTCACAGCTTTTCTCACTGCACTACTGCATTCCATTTTTCTTGTCTGATGCGTTAGAATCAGTTGCTATGCAACCAAGCTATAAGCCTCACTGTTTAATAATTCTTCTGCTAATTGCAACAGAGAAAAAGAGCTTCAGTGTCTGGATTTGTCAAGCACTGAATTCTTCCTGTAGGGAGAATCTACAACCAATAACAATGAACTTGAAAAAAGTATTTTTATTTAATGTATCTAGGATCAGCTATTATACAGGTATTAACTTACATGTACAGTCAGCTGAATTTCTATTATAATGATAATCAGATTATTTACTGTGTTCTACTGGCTTTATAGATTGTTTTGACACTCCTCCTCCCTTTCTTCCACCAAAACCTTCTCTGAAATGGGAAACTAATGACAGTGTGTATGCTTCTGTTGATCCTGTGTTCATTTCATCTACAAACTGCTCAGCATCAAGAATCAAAAATCCCAAGATTCACTTTCTGCTGCACAAGCTGTCTTAACTGCACATAGGAACTCAACCAGCAACTGAAGGAGACCAATTGCGGCCCCTGCTGGTACCTAATACACCAACGAAACAATAAAATCAATAGAGTGCAATAAAATCAGAAAGTTTTCCATTAAAAACCTATTACTGAAAAATAAAATAAAATAAAAACGTAAGGATGAAAGGATATTGTAGCAACAAGATGAGCAGAGAATATTCAGTGACTAAAGTATTACAGACACTATGAAGAGCAACTCGTTCTCCACCATCAATTACACCGCTTAAAAGTCTCCAACTAGTTTTACACTTCATAAAGTACTTCCTAAGAAAGGATTTTTCAGCTTTGTAAAGTTCAGTCAGCAGTCCCATGCCAAAGCCTCAAACAGTACCCAGTAAAAACGCATGGTCTATCTCCTTTAACATAGGTTGACATATTGTTTAAACGTGACATTAGAACATGAGATCAGAGTATCATAAGGGTTCATCCATTCTGATGATTTCATAAATCAATTTCAGAAAAAGAATCTTGCCTGTATCACTTTTATCTTCCCAAATGCCATAATTTGTAATTTATACATATTTCAATTTATAAAAAGACTTTAGAACAATGCCATATCCACCAGTTCCGTTCCAAAACCTCCTGTGCAGTGAGGAAAATTCAAACCATACTGGCTTACATGTATAGACAGCTAGTCAGATGAAGAACAAAGTCTTTGTTCTACAAGTCTTTGTGGAAAGATTAAAGATGGGGTAAACAAACCGCCTGTGCTTTTACTAACCTCTTTCTACAGCAAAGGCTATTTTATCCCACCCAGCTCAATTCTTAACACCACTGGAAATATGACTGTCCTCTACCTTAATCTTAACTGAAGTTTTTCCTTATGAAAGTCCGTATTTGAGTTTGGAGCAGATTCCGATACCAAAACCACACACTGAATGTACATAGAAAGAGTTCCAGGTTTATTTGGGGTTTTTTCCAACTGGACATTAGTGAAAACAGGCAAAATAAGTAAGATCACATAAGAACCAACCATCAGTGGTTTCAGAGCTTGCAGAGATTTAAAGATGTTACTCAAATTAAATCACTACAGTTCATCTAACTACTCAAGCCACATCTAGTATAAGGAGGGTATTAGCTTCTCTGTTGAAAGAGAAGGTAACATCATACCAGCTGCAATGACCCATAACCTGGGATTTGCCAATTCAAAAACAATTTTAGAGCAGTCATTTCTAATGCAGCCAGCGAATCCGAAATGAAGTGCTCTATGCCTCTCTAAACAGATATTACTGAAATAAAAATAGAAATGAAGACTTACAGGACTTTCAAAGTTAATTCCATCAATCTAGATACATCAAGGAAGTACTTACTAATTGTCATGGATTCTGGCACAGTGGCTGAAGGCAACATATTGCTTAAAGGATTCACTTGAGCTGGAGGACTGACTTCCACTCTATAGTTACAAAAGTACAATATCATCAATAAATGAAAACAAAATCCTGAATTCAAAACTTAATAAAAAAACATTCCAGAAACTAGTGTTGTCATCATATGCACCCATATTGAATCAACTCATGGTTAATTATCCTTCAATGTATCTGTTGTTAGTCTGATTTAAGAATAGACACAAAAGATCCATGGCCATGGAGAATACAGCAAAAAAATAACATAAAACCCCACATAAAACCTATTTCCAAAACCAGGAGGCTAAGTCTGCCTGTTATTTGACATAACTACCTCAATTCTTCAAGATAATTAGGAAAAGCTGAATATATGAAACTATGCACAAAGGGAAGTGTAGGGTTTTGCATTTGCTTTTCCAAACATTTGCAAAAGTACCCTAACGAATAGTTTGATTTCCAGTACCGAGTGACTTTGCCTTAGGTAACAATAATAAGCTGGCAGCTACAGGGTGAAGATATTTTTCTTTTAAGAAAAACATATTTGACATGTACCTGTAAGGAAGATCAGATCTTCTTGGTACCAGCTCTACCTCATGAACATGTTCATGTCCCTCTCCATTCTCCAAGTTATCTGAAGTGGAATGCACAACCATTAGCCTTCTTTGGTTAAAGTACTCACAAAATAAAATAAAAAACAAACCAGAAGGAAGGTAGTTACATTTTTAACAAGAAATGCTCATCTTTAATAAGGCTTTTAAACTCTTTCTTTCTCCAAGGTTGGCTACTGCACGCTCACCCTGAACGCCAGCAGGGTTGTAAAGTCCCTGAGGAACACAGCCATCATTTTAGGAAAAAACCCAGTACTGCACAATTCCTATATTGTAGGTAGATGTATATGTACATAGTATATGTAGATGTACATTTTACACTGATAACCATGTTGCAAAGCTATGAAGAGTCTTCTTACTGAAGTGTTCTTTTCGAGACCCAGGAAGTTCAGCCACCACATGGCATACAATACTCATGACAGATCTGTCTGTGACTTGTGGGAAAAGAATTTGTGGGGAGTCCCCAGCACAGGAAACCTTGCAAAGACACCAGTCCTTGACGCATTCCCAACAGAGCTCCAGGGCTTTTCTTTGGCTCCTTGTGCCTATGCACCAAACATCAGGAATCAGACAGATAAGATTTTTTTTTTTTTAAAGTCTGGGTAACATGCATCTGTCCACAGATCCACAACCATCAAGATCAAAACATGCACATCAGTGGGCCTGTCATTAAGGCAGTGCAGGTGGAAAGAAATAAAAATCACATTGTATTGATGTCTTCTGCATCTCACTATGTAAGGGTTACGAAGTTACCATAACACAGTTCTAAAATCATGAGCTAAAATAGCTCAGAATTTAAAAAGCAGGAATTCTAGAGAAAAGTTAATGGGAATTAGATTTATGTCAGAATTATTATGGAGGAGAAAGTTAATTTTTTTAAAAAAAAGAGTCGAGTTTACTAAGGCTCAGTTCCTAAAATGAATACTCCGGTTTTGTTGCAAGCAACTGAATTTGACTCATGCTTTCTCTTCTCTAGGGGATATGATACGCCTTGACACATCCCTGAAGCACTGCAACAGACTAGAACTGAAAACACAGATAGTAACATACACCACTATGGATTATGCTGTAATCTATTTCTAATATATATGTCTTGTTATTTACCTGTGTTAAGTCCTATAAAACAAAATACTGGATTAAACTCTGTATTTTACAGGAGCTCATTAAGCATATTTTAGTACAAATGTTGTCCTAAAAATAATGACCTTGCAAGTTACCGGGCTGAACTGCCCTCAGACAAAGCTAACTCACTGCCAGAAGGGATCTGAATGGCCCTGTTGTTAACCATCTCTAGCACTCTGTGCTTTGTCCGAGCTCTTAGATGTTCTGAGATGAAGCAAGATGAAACAAGGGTCTTTGGTATGTCCTCAACAGAAGTAAGCCCCTGTTACAATTGTTGTTCTCTCTGGTCCAGCATCTCCAGTGCTAAGTCACTGCTTAGTCTCTTGACTTCTGATTTCAGCTACAAACTCCTAGCTCTAGCTCCTGACGCCTTGTGACATCTGACTGGCTACCAATTCCCACAGCTCAACTGCGAGCTCCCATTCCACGCTCCCTCCCCATAACAAGGAACATTTACTCGCATTCCAGATTTCAATCTGTTGCACTCAGCAAACACAAATCTATAGTCTTTTTCTAATAGTTCCTGTATAAAATTTAAGAGAACACTATGCCACAAACTACATAATGTTTTCTAAATCCATTCCTCCATAAACTGAAAAATGTGGGAGCACAAGAAAAAACATGAACATCTATTTTCTGGTTTTTTTGAATCACTGGCATTTCTTAAGAGGTACATGTCTGAAAATACAGCAGAGGGCAGTACAGCATCATTTTAAAGATTCACATGATTTTTAGCACCAAACTTACAGAACTGAATTACACTTTTTCACAGGCCTTCAAATTAATGGTCCATTTAAACTCTTGGTACACGTAGCATATATGCAAAAAATATGAAATATTTTATAACTAAAACATTATTTGAATGCCACTGAGAAGTTATTAAGTGATCACTGAAATGAGAATACACACCCAAAGTTTCATAAGAGCCATGTTTTATAAATGGCTAGCAAAATATTAACCCGGTGGGAGCGGGGGGTGGGGTGGTGGGTGTTCGTTGTTTGGGTTTGGTGCCCATACAGATACTGGAAAAGCACCAGGTCTTCTTTTCCATACCTTAGACCATTGTCATTGCTGGCTTCAAGATCTCCAAATAGCCCGCATCATTTTCGAAGTGCAGTACCCCAGACTGCATACAGTACTGCAGTAAGCCCACATCAGAGCCAACTGAGCATAAATTTACAAATGACGCTTTTGTTTATGCACGTCCATATGAAGTGTGCTTCTACTGCATTGCTAATTCACTGTCAGTTTGTGACCCACTACAGGGGGTCTCCTGCAGAAAGCAACTTCAGCTTGCTGGTGGATGAAAGATCAGATATGGGCCGACAGCTGGTGCTTGCAGCCAAAAAAGTCAGTCTTACCCCGGACTGCATAAAACAGAACATGGTAAACAGCTGAGGGAGGTGATTCTCCCCCTCTATTTCACTTTTTGAGACCCCACCTGGAGTACTGTATCCAGCTCTAGGGTCCACAGTACAAGAAAGGCATGGACCTGTTGGGCTGAGTCCAGAGGAGGCCACAAAAATGATCTGAGGGCTGGAACACCTCAGCTATCAAGACAGGCTGAGAGAGTCAGGGTTGTTCAGCCTGGAGAAGCAAAGGCTCCAAGGATTCATTATTGGGGCCTTTCAATATATAAAGAGGGCTTACAAGAAAGATGGAGAGACTTTTTACCAGATTCTGCAGTGACAGGACAAGGGACAACGGTTTTAAACTGAAAGATATTGACTGGATATAAGGAAGAAATTTTTGTTACAATGAGGGGGGTGAGGCACTGGACCAGGGTGCCCAGAGAAGCTGTGGATGCCCCATCCCTGGAAGTGCTCAAGGCCAGGCTGGGTGGGCCTTTGAGCAACCTGGACTAGAGGAAGGTGCCCCTGCCCATGGCGGCAGGATCGGACTGGATGGTCTTTTAAGATCCTTTCCAACCCAAACCACTCTACGATTCTATTCCAAAGAAGTATTGCCTAGCCCATCATTTCTCATCCTGTATATAAACAGAAAACAGCTTCTATTGAACTGCATCCAATATTTGATACTTTCTCCAATCTGTCAAGATTAATTTGAATTCAAATTCCCAAACACTCTTGCAGCTTCTTCAAGCTTAGTGATATCTAGAAAGTGAATAATGATTCTTTCTATTCAACCATCTTAAACATTAAGAAAATACCATACAAGACCACAGCTTAATCCCAGCAAAACTTTGGTTTATTCTGACATTGATAAATACTCCTCAACTAAATATCCACTGAAATGGAGAACCCAGGTTCAGACTAGAATACATTTTAATTGAACCTCCCACCCCAGTTGTGCAATATCTCCTACGACCTTACAATCCCATTATTTCTTACCATTGTCCCACATTAGAAATTGTTACAAAGTTTTGTAGGAATTCGGTACATTAAAATACCTACCTGTTTGGGAGTAAGAACCAACGGCACTGACAGGAAACAGAACATCTGAGTCATCATTCAGGACCTGCAGAGGAGTCCAACTGCATATCTGAGAATTGCATGTGCCTATTTCATGAGGCCTATATTTGAAACAAAGAGAAAAATCTATTTATACTGCCAATATTCATGTTCACAATGCTTGTATTTCTTTCAGAGCTATCACTGCAAAAAAAAAAAAGTCTTTATTTCAGTTTGACTGCCAATTTCTTTGTTCAGTCACACATGAATTCATTAAAGATCAGACCATTCCAAAGCAGATGTGACAACATTACTTACTTTTCAGAAGCTTCAGTTTCATCTCCTGTGCCTTTATTTCCTGAAGTTTTTCCATATAGCTCATCTTCATCTGCATATTCATCATCAATGCTCTTCACATCTAGTTTCTGGTACTCATACTCTCCATTCATGAATACAGAATTGCTCTTCCATGAATGGTTACTTTCATTCCCATTCAAACTTTTTCCAAGAGTGCTTTCAGATGAAGGTAGTACAAAAACTGAAGATCTATCTACACTCTCCTCTGAACTTTCGCCTGTAATCAGAGCCTTTGTGGCATCCCCCAAATTTTGCTCATCTTCCTCTTCATCAAATGAGATAATATTTGTCACTCTCTTCTTCTTTTTTCGATCTTTTTTATATTTCAAATCTAATAGTAACAGAAAGGTTTAGATAGTTTAGAAAAAAGAAACAATGTAATACACTTATTTTTTTTATAAAAGAATTCATGTACTAAATGAGTTTAATAAAGAAAAAACACTTAGATACACATGGCATTTCATTATCTTTCCATACTGTCATGGGTTAGCGCTGGGCCATCCACTAGACTAATGACAGATGCTTTTAAATCTTAATTACCATCTTTATTTTATATGCCTTACACAAATCCGATTTTAGAAGATATTTTGGAGGCACATTCATAACTATTCAACTGGAACTGGAGAAATTAAAATGTCCATGAATTTATAAAATGAGATTTAAAATTAAAAAGTCAGCCTCCCCATCCCTTTCTCCCATGCAGAGTATGTCTACACAACAGAGAAAAGGTGAAACACTTCTTCAGAGAAAAAAAACCAAAAAGAACAAATCCACAACTTGCAACCAGACAATGTTAGTTCTGTCTATATCCTGGAAATTGAGCAGTTCGTTTCCAGAAAAAGCAATTAAACTTGCTCCCCACCTCAGCTAATTAGCTCTTGGTCTAGAAATACAATGCGATCCACTCCTATTACATCACATCTATGCTGTGACAGCACTTATTTTTAAACTATTACCTATTCTCACTGATTCTGACGTGCATGAGGCTACACGGTCTTGCAAAGCTGAGGCACTCTAAGAAGCATCAGAAATTTACTTACCAAGAAGTAAGTATATTGGGACTAAGCTACTTTGATAATTCAAGCCTAGCTCTTACACATCCACAAAACATATTAACATACTTCTAAGAGTAAGAGGATGTTAAAACCCATTCCAGATGCAAATAGAATTCCAGCAAAGAATTGATTTTAATGAAAAGATCTGACTTGCTCTAACATTCAATTTATAAACGGTAATTGAACAAACTCACTTTTTTTAAAGTAAAAGTTGTACATCACACGTACTCTATACATACATACTGTACACATAACACACATCTGTTGTAGTCCTGTGCAGCATGCGGTCAATTATTTTGTTATGTCATCTTGCAAGCCTATTCTATACTTAAAGTTATCCCAAGTTATCATCTACTATTTTAATCTCATTTAAAGTGCTAAACACCAAAAGATTTACCACAAGTTTGTTTTGAAAACCGTGGTTTAAAACAAAGTCTATTTTAAATGTCAATTAAAAAAAGATTTTATCTTGACTTCTATTCCTACCATATAGCATTCACATGTGGATTTTTTTCCTTTTTCTCATATTAAAAAAAAAACCTAAAGCTGAAACTCAAATCTTGTTTCTTAATTGGAAAAAACATAAATCCCAGAATCTTCCTGCAGTTTTGTATGTTTACAAATTAAAACATTCTTTCAGCCAGCTTCTGGAAATAAAGATGATAAAATATTCCTTTGCTACTTTTGGAACTGAGAACGTATAATGAATACCACATTTTGCTGGACTGATTTCACATCATAAGAGATTAAGACTTTAAGGGTCTTTCTTAGTAACTAACATCCTACGAACTGGTTGCAACACTAACACAGTTAAAGGTAAGGAGAGCGTATACATACATTTTCATTTGAGATAATCACCTGCTTCATACAGGAATTCAGACTGTAAACATGGGCACTGCTTGTAGAGGATCACGAGCTAAGATTTTTATCTGATACATAACAACAGACATATGGTAGCGTATTTCTGACTGCTAAAGTGCCAAAAGAAAACATATTAAAAATGAAAAATCATTACATCAGAACCCGCAAGGCATAATCTCATGAATGAAACTGAAATGCAGGTCGCAGGCAGTAAGGTGGTTTAGCTTCCCTCTCACAGTATACAAGAAAACTAAAGTACACATTCATCACCCAGTACTCACACTGGTACTTCTAAAAAAATTCAGACTTTTTATTTCACACTCAACTAGTTTGTGTGTGTAGTCCACTTATTTTTAAGGTTTTTGTTCCATAATAGTGCATTAAATTCAGTTGGAAAAGTTATTTAAACACACCTGAATATTTTATAAGTTTCTGAATGACACTAACATTGCAAAAATGCTTACCAGCATTTACATTCTTTGGGAGGACAGGGAGTGGGTCAGTGTCTTGATCAGGTTTTATTAGAATCGAGACAGCAGATGACGCAGTTATCTCTCTAAGAAGGCTGCTAACACCCTGAGTGGATTCTTTCAATAATGAGGTTACATTTTGCGTCGATTCCTTTAACAAATCAGACACGGTGGGTGTGCATTTGCTCTGCCCATTTAAGTCCTTATTATCAATGTTGATTGCAAAAAGAATGGAGTTCAGACCTTCAGATAAAAGAAAGGGGAAAAAAGAACCTAAGGTTCTAACAAAGCTGTGACATGTAAAACATTTTTTTCCCAGAAATTTCCCACAGTTCTCCACAAATGAATTCTTACTCTTTCATGTACCATTCACTCTTTTTTAGATGATATTCAAGCTGATGCAATCAGTTCTGCATTTATCTTGATGGCTGTTCAGCTGCACATTAAATAAGCAGTAAGTACTGTGAGCTCATTTACTTACAACCTTTAATTTAAACCCATTTCACTGCAACTTTAATCTTTGTTGGTTCCTATCTTCTATTAACAAAAACTCCTGTGAACTCTATCTTGCAGAATGAAACATGTGACCATATATCTGAGAAAAAGGGTGTGAAAGGTAATAATACATCACTTCTGTGGTCAAACTCTAATAAAGTAAATTATCTGTTATCATTCCTTACTCTTACTCTCCTTCCACTTACCTATAATTCAGGTCTTACCATAAAAGCTTATCACTGCTCTTTTCTAGTCAGGAATAACCCATAGCATTTTCTCTAAATTGCTTTAGTTTTTTAAAAAATGTTAGCCTGGACAGATGAAGACTTAGAAAATTTACATTAAAGACTTCTGAACTGTGGGAAGGTCAGATCCAGCGTTTTAACAGTTTATCAATTCACAGCATAAACCAGCATCATACCTTGACTACTCACCCTGAATGTGCACCTGACACATTCTCCGCATAAGCAGAGAAGCTCCTCACAACCAGAAATAGATGTAACACCTCATATTGAAATCATTTTCCAAGAACAGAAGGATTTAAAAGCAAGTCTTACCAGCTGCCATTGTAGGGATCATACTAGAACGTTCTTCATCCATCATAAAAGACCAGTCTTCATAGAAGACACTATAATTTGAAAGGAAATAAAAAAAGAAGAAAAAAGGCATATGCAGGCCTATATTAACATATTCCACTTCTAAAGGACAGGACAAATCTGAAAAATAACTGAGTATACCATTGAATCAAAAGATATGTCACAGTAGCTCCTCGAAGCCCTGAAATATATAGTACTGTCTGAACAGTTATCAAAGACATGCTAAATAGTATCTTACCTACAGTTTTAGCTCTGCATTTTTTTTATGGGAAAAAAGCCACTCAGGCCAAGGTGGTTCATACCGCATTAGCATTCAAATATTTCTCTACAGCCATGACTATACTGCATATGTAAGTTTAAATTAACTATAGCTGACCATAATTACAAAGCCACTTCATAAAATATTAAAAAACACAAAAACAAACAAAAAGATCTACTTCATCTTGAGCAACCTGATCTAGTGGAAGGTGTCCCTGCCTGAAGCAGAGGGGTTGGACTAGGTGATCTTTAGACCCAAAACATTCCATGACACTGTGACCTGTTTCAATATCCAAAACCACATCAATGACCCTAAATAATTAAGAGTCAAACAGGAATTTGGATGTATGGGGAAAAAAGTTACCAGGAATTTCATTGTGAACACATGAATTTAGTTGTTCTAAATCTGGTTCTTTTTAGTAGCAGGACGCTGTATTTTTACCATCAGCATTCGGTTAACGAAACATAAAAACCAAATGAAACAAAACTCCCAACCTATATTAAACATTTTTGATAGATTCATTTAAAAGTTTCCAAAACAGATAAGAATTAGGGACATAAACTGATTCTGCAAATTCCATTTGAATTTGGACAATATTTAAATCTTAAATATTCTAGAATGAGCTTTCTTAGAAATAAAATTTCTTGTGGAGTGCAGAGAGGGCTGATAATCCTGATACTGCACAAGTACTGCCACAAGCATGAGAGTAATTAGTGACACAGCAGTCCAACTGTTTTCAGGGTTTTATTCCTTTACTATTTCACTCATCTTTATTTCATTTCATACCAAAATCTGCCTTGCAAGAGAGCTCCAGAGGGCTGGAACTGAGTAAAAATGAAAAGGAGGTACTAACGAGCTCAGTTCTGGCAATAATCTCATCCAGTACATCCATTAACTGGTGCTAATGGAAAGAATGCCTTTCTGCTGGATCCACTGCACTTGATCAAGCTCAAGGGTTATTAAAAAAAAAAGGGAAAATACCCCAAATTTTCAAAAAGAAAAGGAGCTGTTTAAGTAAAAAAGTATGAACTTAAGTACATTTTGCACATCCAAACTACCTCAGGATTTCACAATGCAGAGTAAGTTATTCTCAGTAACTCTGTAACAAGAGGGTTCACAAACTGGTACAAAACTACTTCCAGGCGATCTGCAGTAGTAGGTACCTATTGCTTGACAGTTGGAGCTCTTCAGTCACAGGATGAGCATCTCCAAAAGGCAACAGGCAATTACCACTGGCAAATTGATATGATCAAGGCTGCCACTGTGTACAATTTTAATGGAATGAGAGGGGCTCCTCAAAGCATAGTGTCAAGATCTCAGTGAAAAAAAACAGTTGAAAGAAAAGGGAAGGTAGTTGGGAAAGAGGATAGAAATTAAGATGAGGGTAGAAACATATACTCTCCCAGGCCAGCATTAGGCCAGTTTCAGGTCACATGTTGATACAGGCACAAGACACTATCTTAATGCTGACAAAACTTCGAAAATTAACAAAACGAAAGTATGAGGTTAAGTGGTTTCACTAGCACAGCAATTAAATGGTGTGTTATTACAGTTGTGTTTTTTGGCTGAGTGTTTGGGTTTTTTTTAATCTCAGTACTTCATTTGTCCATACATTTCCTGCATTACAAAGACGTCAAATACAGTACCTGAGTCGATTCTTATCTGCAAGCAGCATGTGAACATATCTTTCCAGGGAATGTTCATTTAATGCACAGCGCAACCAAGCCCGGCCTCTACCAATATCTGTAGTAATTGTCTTCAGAGAGTAAAAGCGCTGCAGTTCATGCTTATTCAGAACTTCTTTCACATAATACCAAAACACTGGCTCTGGAATTAAAAAAAACAAAAAAAAAAAAAACAAAAAAAAAAAAAAAAAAAGACCAAACCACCCCACCAAAAAATGTTAAGCTCATATGCGAATGCATTTACATGGCATTTTATAAAACACTGAACAAAGGTGAATCATTTACCATCTTCATATAAATAACCTATTTAACCAGAGAGTTATTTCTACAAAACGGGCTATTTAAGCACTTAAAACTTTTCACTTCATTGAAAAAGTGAAACATACATTAAAGGATTCTATCTTACATTTTTAAACAGAATTTACATTTAGAAACACATCAAAAAACAAAACAAGAACAAACCACCCCACCAAAAAATGTTAAGCTCATATGCGAATGCATTTACATGGCATTTTATAAAACACTGAACAAAGGTGAATCATTTACCATCTTCATATAAATAACCTATTTAACCAGAGAGTTATTTCTACAAAACGGGCTATTTAAGCACTTAAAACTTTTCACTTCATTGAAAAAGTGAAACATACATTAAAGGATTCTATCTTACATTTTTAAACAGAATTTACATTTAGAAACACATTTAAGCTAGTATTTCATAGAATAGGTTCACATGTTCAGCTGGGAATATATTATGGAAAGGAAAAATTCTTTAGAACGCTGTCTTAGTGCTGATTGTGAAATGCTAGGAGCTATGTCCAAAGGAATGGGGAGCTCCAGAATTTGCAGACATGCAAATGACAAATTCACCTTACTTTAACAAATGCAAGTGTTACATTTAAAAGGCAACAATATCTCTTTCCACCAAAATACTTTCCTTGTCCTGTCCCCAAATATTGTTGAAAGGTTTTTTCGCAGTTGCCCCAAAATTCTCAGTTGGAGGTAACAAAAATCTACATCAGTAATCATAATTGTACAATAAAACACCTAGTTTCTTAACTGAGTAAGTATCTTTCCTGTTTCTCATCTGAGTAAGAACATATTTTAAGGACATATTCCAATTCACCTCTGTTTTCTCAGGGTGGGAAGACCAACCAAACATCAGATAATTCATCTGTAAGACTTGAATCATTACTATGTGATATAGTTTGCCAATCATTAGTCATTAATATTGCATCACATGTATTTTAAGATACTTTCAAGCCATGTGTTACATAAATAATAATGTTCCTCTAGCTTTGTTTGTTATAAATAGAATTGTTCAAATAACTAGAATGGTTTGGAAGCAGTTAATCTATACTGTCAGTAACATATTAAGAGTCTGAATTTAAGGCAAACAGGGCATTTGTAAGAGTAAAGAAATCTGAGAAACCCAAGCATTATTAAAAAATTTAACTCGTATCAATCTCTCAAGGAAGACATGCAAGTGGTCCTTTTGACAGTTTTATGAATGTCTTTGTTCAACATTTTTCTTTTAAAGTTAACAAAAAGGAGAAAGTAATTCTATTGCACAAGTGAATGGTGCACTATCACCTCAAATATTATGCTGGCTTTTGATCTTAATCTCACTGCAGGCAGCATAAAGCAGATGTCCACTACTATATCAAACTACACGTTTGGTGTTAATGTAATATCCATTCTGTGCAGTTGGCTGGTGCAAGTGGAAGTTAGGACTGGAGATCAAAATGTATTAACAATTCTAGTACCACTGAATATATTTCAAAAAAAGAAACTCGAGGCTCCACTATTTGTTACACGCTACACTTGACAGAGTTTCAAAAGCCAAAAGGAAACTTCTTTATACTATGTGTACCCGGTTTAAGAAGAAAAGATACTGTATGTCAAGCTTCGCAACAAAACTGATGAAGATTAGCACCTTCATATACTTTTGATAAAAAACCCAAGAAACTTTAAGGTGAAGAGAAGGCAACAAAAATAATCTTTTCTTTAGATGTGAGGAAAGTAATAAAAACCAACCCAATCAATCCAAATAATGTGAGCTTTGTTTTCAATATTACCTCAATACTTAGAAGTTAAACATATCAGAAGCTACAGAATCTAGCAGTTAAAGAACAGAGTGAGACAAGGTTAAGAAGGAAAATGTGGTAGTTAAAACTTAAGAGCACAATTACACAATGTTTATCCCTACCAGAAATCAAAAGAAATTTGACAATGATACTATTCATGATGGAACTGTAGGAAGTGCAGATTTCCAAACAAACATTTCTAGACAAACTTGGTATAAAAGTTAAACTAGATTAGGCAAGCAGTAACCATTTTCACTGCTGAATGAGAGTCCAAGTATTAAATGCACTACCAATAGTCCATAGTTTGGTGCATTGCTTAAAAATTCCATTAGAAATCGTATCTCTGCACTATCAACTGTTTAACATTGAAGAGTTACAATTAACAAATTACCTGTTTCAGTTTTACTGGAGAAACCTGCTGCCTGTTTGATTGCTGCTGCTGTTAATGCTAGTCCTCGGCTCCTCCTCAGACCATGCTGTAACACAGCTTCAAACTGAGCACATAAACAAGTAACTCTGCAACATAAGTTTTAAAGAAAAAATTCAAACGTGTAAAGAACAATCAGCTATGTTGCTATGCCTTTTCACACAGCTAGAAACAATGGAAAACCAGCAGTTTTAAAATTCAGCTTGCCAAAGAAAGGGAACAGGCTTAAGGTTTAAGAGACACAAATGCCATCTGTTTATTTGAAATCTCATTTTCTCTAAGTTTTACTTTTGCCATTGAATAAACACCACTTAAAACTGAAGTTGTCACATGGCTGCCAAAGCTTGATTAAAAGGAAGGACAGACACTTTAACTAAGTTCAAGTGAACAAATAAAAACAGTTGACAAAGTGGCTCAGGACTCTGCCCCAACATTCCAGAAGTACAGAGTTCTAGTCAGGGCTACAAAAAAGCACAAGATCTCAGCAGGAGCACTGACAGAAAGAGAGGTGTATTTACCCTAACTACCCTGGACAGAAAAGCTTTTAACACATAATGCTTTCTGGTACCTCTGTGTGAGGAAAACTTTACTTTGTTAGGAAAACTTTACTAATAAAGCAGAACATCATTAAAACAATACTCGAGACGATTGTGGAGCAGCCTGATTAATTTTTGCCAAAAAGACTGCTGCTGCTGTTAAAAATAGACTATTTTACCTGCTATCAGAGTCTGAAGCAATTTCTTTTCTCCCTCCAAACCGTATTTGACACTGCAATAAACACATTTAAGAAATTGTTACACTAACAAACTCAATATTCTGAAATATTTCTATAAAAAAACTTAAGTCATAACAAAAAAAGAAGCAGTACAAAATAAAGCATTGGCAAACACAGCCTGCAATGAAAAAGCCCTTTATAGCATCACGTTCCACCAGCAGGCTACTCTTGCAGCTCAAATACATTCCTGGTTGCCAGAACAACACACCTGCAGGTCCTTCAATAAATTTGAAACTGAGTAAAAATTACTACTTTTGAGTTTTAAATGTACACACACAAACCCAAACATTGCTTCTATTCAGCTCAGTGCTACCATTACAGAAGAATAATACTTTATGAAACAAATCATTCGCTTACTTCTGAGGCATTCTTTGGTCTCCCAAGCTCCTTAAAATTGAATCCAGTCTATGAAATTTGACTGGCTGAACCTCATGTTGATGAAAGACACATACACACATAAATAAACCCCACCGCTACCTGTATCTTAACCATTCTCTAAAATCCTAGAGAAAAGAAAAAACGCTGCTGCTGTAAAGTGTTAACCAGGTTATCCTTTGCAATACACTACAATTTAGTTCAGTCAGAAGTATTACAAATATAAATACTTCTAATGTTTATTACATATTTTTATATATTTATACTATATAGAGTATTACAAATGTAATCTGTCAAGAAAAAGAATTTTAAACAAACACTGCATAATTGTTTGCTGGCAGACACAAAAACTCAGTAGTACTGTGTGAAAGATGAGATTTCTTCTCTGGCTGGTAAAGAGGAGGAAAAAGGGCAAAGACAGTTCCTGCTATAACTGACAACGTAGAGTAAGTATGCTGCAGAAATATGTTTTGGATTTCTCACCTGCTTAACCGCATCCAGCAGCCTCTCTAGAAGAAACTGTCTTTTAGTGTCATTGTTCTGTGAGCCTGAAATTCAACAAAATGATATAATTTTTAAATAGTCTTGTAAGGAAAGTACATTCGGGCCAACACCAGGGCCCTGAAAACTGTCTTCCCGTACCAGTTATTCCATTAAATTTATTAATGTATTTTCTCTAAGTAAAATGATGCAGTCTGTGTTTTGAGGTTTCAATAGCCTTCCTCTAATAACACAGGAATACTGTTTGAAATATCTTCTAGAGTCTTACTTTAGTCAGACTTTGGTTTCATGATATAAGGTACATTTCGCAGCAATGCCAAATGTACAATAATTGTGCACAATCGGCTCAGCTCCCTCCTGCTTCTTAGCACACACACCTGCGGGGCCATACTGCAAGCCTGGAATTAACATAGTTCAAGATTTTTAAATTTTTTTTTTTGGTTGTTTGGATTGAGTGTATGATGGAGCTTGCATTGCAACCCCAAACATGTTCACTGTAACAACTACCAGGGTAATGTATCATCACAGCACAAGAAAAGAATGGAACATCCTCTTACTATCCAACAACCTTACTGCAGGAAAGTTTTAAGTCAGGTGAACAGAGAGCAGTCGGTACACTAAATTCCATAAAATTTAACTAGCAGCATAGTTCTTCCTGATTAACACCTACAAAATCTAGTTTGTTACTATACAAGCGATCATGCAAGACAGTCTTTAACTGCTTAATCATTTCTACAACAAATAGCATAATTATTTGCTTGTTGGAATATGCTTTATAAAATTCATTGTTTAATTAACCTTTATCATTTCTTTATTCTGAGCTTAAATTCAAAATATCCTTCAAAAGCCCATGTGATCTTTCTGGAATTAAAGTCATTTTATTCTTCTTTTCCTCCCAAAGAACATGCAACTAAGATATGCTGAAAGCCAATCATCAAAACTGCATGAGCAAGTTCCTCCAGATACTGAACATCAACCACCACACAATATACCCTGCAATAAACAGAGATGACATCAAAGATATGTGTCTCTTCCTCCTTCTGTCCAACACTGAGAGGTCCCAATCCCAGAATTTCCTACCTTCATAATCCCATTCAAAATAGTTTGCTCCTAAACCAGCAGGAGGGGACAGAATTTGTCATAATGAAATTATTTTGCATTTGTTACATTTTAAATAAAGGATCGAGAGAAGAAAAACCCCACGGTAATTCTATAATACACAGTGCCAGAACAAAGAAAACAACAGCAAAAACATGCAAATGCAGCTGCTAGCCTACTAAGCTTCGCAATGCTTATTTAGCTGATTACAGGCGATTTTCAAGAAGTTATACTTCTGATTTTGAACTCTCACTCAAACTGTGCAGACGTGATATATGAGGTTCGGTTCTCTTAGTCATATACTCTGATGTGTGCAAACAATGTTCAATGCTCATAAAGGACTCCAGAAATAAAACCTGTATCAAGTAGTTCTTAACTCCCAAACAACTATGCCAATTATGCCACTGTGAAGATAAGATTAAATTCATATAAATTCTACCACTCCACTTCGTGCTCCTTCAGAGATTACAATTTTATTAAATTACATTCAGTGTTCTTACCGTGCCTGCATTGCCCAAGACAGAGACACATGTTTACGCATCTAAATGCCTTAAAGTAAATCACGTAATTGTAAAATAAGGAAAACAATTAAATCCCAACCTTTAGTACAAGCCCTCATGCACAGTAACATTGAATATACTCAAACCTGTGGATTTTCTCTACCGTTTCAAAACTCATTACCTCTACAGTCTTAGGCTATTCACGTACCTGCAAGAATAGGCGTAACGCAACATTTCTCTTTGTATTAACAGTTTGAGACTACTTCAGAACACATGCATGTAATAAATAATTTTGCAACCTGAAAAACATCTATCAAATGCAAATACTGTGTATTGTGAGTTAAGTTTGTCTTCCAAACGTAATACATGTCAGTTTTTAAATTCACTCCTCTTCGACATCTTTGTATCCACTTGGTAACACAGAAATGGTTTACACTTAGATATCAGACTGTGCACAAGATAAACAATACATAAATAGAGATGTCAACTGATTGCCAAGTGATGGTCTAAAAGACTAAAGCATGTGATATCAACAACCTTAAATTTACACAGACTGACTGCAGTGTAATGTGTACTTTGTCTTTATTTCACTTGTAAACTTGTACTAGTAACAATCATGACCACATGTGATTGCAACCAGTAATTCCCACAAGCCGTTCCAATCACCTTCACTGTTAACAGGGCTATGAGGCCACAGAATGTCCGTACTGAGGCTGGCTGAGGTTTCGGCTCAACGCGTGTCTTCAGAACTCTTCTATTGCTGTGCTTAACATAAGACACTTTGCAAATAGAAGAAAAAGAATACTCACAAGGTCTAACCTTTTTTTGTAATTCAGATATTAAGTTGTGTGTTTTTTCAAGCAGAGGATATCTTTTTCTTTGTGATAAGCCTCGACAACGTAGTGCTATTTAGCAAAGTTTTTGTTTCAAGTAGATGAAAGGTAAAAATTACTCTCTACCAACTCTATTTAAGATTTTGTTCTTCTACAATATTCATTTTCTAGACGACATCTCTTACAAAAAGCATATTCTTAGACATGAGCACTAATTGAGTATGATCAACTGTAGTTGCTTTACGGATTAACAGTGTATTACAAACTGACCAAAATACCTTTCTACTGATTCACAACAGTGGTAAAAACTGCAGCAACACACACACAAATACAAAACATAGAATGCATAAGAACAGCATTACCCAGAAAAAAGGCTATATTTAGACCACTGCAATAAAAAAAAGAAGTTCATACATGAGTCTAAAAATAATTGTGAAAACAAAGCATAAGGCTGCAAAAACTAAGAAACTGAAGAGAGACTCCTCCCGTCAACATCTACTCAGCCAAAAGGGGTTAAAAATAGGCTCAGGTACTGCACCTGCCTCTGTGACCCGTGTCATTTTTGTGGTTCAAGGCCATGCTTTCCTATTTTTAAAACAAACTTTTCTCCATAGCCTGCCAGAAATATCCACACCTACTGCAGAAGAAAACCAACTATGCAAGTAAAGGAAAACAAGATTTTCATCTGATTCTTTATAGGTACAGCTCTCTTCAGAACCACATGTAGTATATAGGTTAAAAAAATAGATCTCAGATTGATCTTACACGTTTCTTGAAGTCTTTCATGCAAAATTAGACTGTGATTCCTTTTGTTTGCTCTAGTACAGGTTCTGAGAGTACAAGCTCAAGACAGAAGAACCACAGACTGAATTTAAATACTACTTTGTACCACATTGTTATGATTCGACTTCCTCATCCTGAATTAGCTGCATTTTTTATGTTTTTTCAAACAGTTATTAAACAGGGGACAACACCCCTAATTCTTGACCAGTACATAAATCTAGTAGCCTTGTGTTAACCTCCTTATTCAACACTGTACAATAAAAATGAGTATGTAATTAAATCAACAGCATTAGTAATGTTAAAGCAATGCTCACATCAACAGGAAGTTACCTTCACAACCACTAGAAATACACTGTAGCTAAAAAATACATACGTTAAAAATAATTATAGCCATTAGG
>NW_010409815.1:119997-121778 GCF_000710305.1 Buceros rhinoceros silvestris
GACATTCTTTTACCTACAGCCCTTTTACTTTTAAGGGCTAAAATTGGGCAGGGAAGTAAGTGGAGACAGTGCTGTCGCAACTGCTAAAAAAAGGACATTGTAAAGTCTGATGATGTTAATATTAACTACCTCCTTCATCTGAAACAAGAATGATAATGATACACACTTCTCTGTCCTGATCTGTTCCCCTTACATTACTCTGGAAAAACACTGTACGGCATTGTATAACAGTAACGTGTGGCAAAGTGCAAAATCAGTGTTCTTTTCATTACCGCACTGTCTAATCAAAATCGTTGGAAAAGTCGTATAGGTCCTGGCAAGGGCCACTCACGGGTAGGTTAGCCATGCAGCTGAACTACTATCTTAATGTCACCTTAGGCATTACTCTATTTTAAGTAATTAAATGTCTTCTCTCCTCATAAACCTGTATCTCTTCATTGTTCAAAAAAAAAAGTATTAAATATTACTAGATGATAAGGATTTATATCACAAGAGCAGCCACCTTGTCTGTTGAGCCACAGAATTCAAAGAGCTCCCAAAGATGAGTCTCCTATGAAGATTCCGGCTCTGATTTGCACAAACTTGCACAAGGCTGGTCCCAGCCTGAATTCATCATTGAAAGGCTGAGGTTTACCATATGAAAATGATGACTCTTAAAAACTTCAACATTAGATTCAGTCCGTATCAGGTCAAGATCTGAAACATTCGAGACACTTTCTTTTTTCATGATTTGAAAGATTTGACTGTTACTCGCTTTTTTCACAATGCTAATAAACAGGTTTTCCCACAATAACTTTTTTCCCCTCATCTTTTCTTCCATAAAAATATTTTGCATTCCTCTTACCACAAAGGTGAGAATAAAACTGATAAAAATGCAACTGTTTTCATTTTCAATTTTGGTTTCATTTTCAGAAATGACTGATATCTATGGAATGCAGCATTTACATACTCCTGTCAACTCTTCAATTTTCTTTCTTACTATCTTTGGCCACAGATCTCACCACGTATTAAATTAGGGAGGGAGAAAAACATACAATCTAATTTTCAAGTGCAGTGTTGCCTGCAACTTCCACTACTGAAGTTCTCTAAGTGGATTCATCAAAATATTTACCAAAGCACCTCCCTTCACAGAAAAAAATCCTTCCCAATGTGTTTTAAGACATCCTTATATTTACAGGAAAAAAATCTTCCTCGATCCCACCAAATTACCCTCCGTGCTGTCCCCTTCAAGTGGTTATGCTTCCTCCAGTCCTCAAGTCTACAGGTCCTAAAGCACACGCAAAGCTTTTAAATACTCCCCCTCACAAACACCTCAAAAACCTCGGGATTTAGCACACCCACACACACTGCTTAACTGTAACACCAAGACCAGAAAAGAACACATGCACAACCGACCCATCCTCACGAGGACTGAGGTAGAGGAACAGCAAGGAGACACCCTTCATGCATGACTGTTTCCACTAGTCACGCTTCTCACCTCTCTCACCAACTCCATGCTAGTAAGTTACTTTTATTTTGATTTTCTCTTGGTCATTTATTTTCTCGGGAATATTTCCTGTGATTTTGCACAGGTGAGGCAAGGGAGACCCCCAAGCCCAGCAATGGCTTGTGCTGGGAGCCAGTGTCACGCCCAAGGGCAGGCTTTAGGATTTAAAAAGAGATGAAATACCACTTCTGGGGGACTTCGGGCTGCAAAATGAGGAGCGGGGTGTGGTGATGCGGGAAGGGCTAAGCCCTACCCCGCACTGCGGGGCCAGAGGCGGCCAAGTCTCCCGTGCCTC
>NW_010409816.1:0-1331 GCF_000710305.1 Buceros rhinoceros silvestris
ACCCTTCACGCTTGGAGAGGAGTGGCTGGAAAGATGCTCAGGAGAAAAGGAGCTGGGTGTTGGTCGATAACCAGCTGGATATGAGCCAGCAATGTGCCCAGGTGGCCAGAAAGGAGTAGGAATAGACTGTATCAGGAACAGACCGGCCAGCAGGGATAGGAAAGTGATTGTCCCCCTATAGTCAGCACTGGTGAAGCTACACCTTGAATAGGGTGTCCAGTTTTGGGCCCCTCCCTACAAAGAGGACACTGAGGTGCTGAGTGTGTCCAAAGAAGGAGAACGAAGCTGGTGAAGGGTCTTATGAGGAGTGGCTGGAGGAACTGGGGTTGTTTAGCTTGGAGAAAAGGAGTCTGAGGGGAGAATTTATCACACTCTACAAGTATCTGCAAGGAGGTTGTAGTGAGGTGGGGGTCAGTCTGTTCTCCCAAGTAGCAAGTGATAAGAAGAGAGGAAAAGACTTCAAGTTGCACCAGGGGAAGTTTAGGCTGCATGTTAGGAAAAATTTCTTCACAGAGAGGGTTGTCAAGGATTGGAACAGGATGGCCTGGGAAGTGGTGGAGTCACCATCACTGGAGGTATTTAAAGCTTGTGTAGACATGGTGCTGAGAGACCTGATTTAGTGGTGACCTGGCAGTGCTGTGTTAACTTGAAAGTTAAAAGTTGATGATCTTGAAGTTCTCTTCCAAACAAAATGATTCTGTGACTTCTTTCTCTATTAATCCTATCATTTGACTCAAATATGCTGCTTCTAGTATCTCACGGCCTACCTGAACCTAATCTACGAACTTTGCAATGACCAGTTTGCCAACATGTTTGTAACTTAAAGACTATCAAAATGATTCAGCTGGCTAAAGATGACTGCCTCAGAATTTTAAGATTTTCCATGTACTCAAGATATTTTTAAGGATCTGGTATATGTGATACAGGACCTACAGGCAACATGTATATTTCTGCAAAGGCAGTTAGTGCATGCCCCTGTCCCATGTACCTGCATGGCTTTCCATCAATTTTCAATACTTACACACACACCTCTTTCCACACAAACTAATCTGAAATATAATATAATATGTTCTTTATTTGTTCATCATATCCACCGCTTTTCCCCAAGAGAAAGACAAACTTGAAAGTGATTTTAATGTCAATACCATAGGCTAACCTGTGCAGTTATTCCACCAGTGCCATTTGAATCTCATCCAGACTACATGTGGGAAAAGCCTCAAGGCCAAAATCAATTCCTGTCTTTCAAAAATCCTCCTTAAAATTCACTTCCTTTATAATGTAGATAGTAAACTGAAATGGGATCCTGCGTAGGTGGTTGATGAACCATTGCT
>NW_010409816.1:1439-2663 GCF_000710305.1 Buceros rhinoceros silvestris
TGAACCTGACTACTTCAGAAACCTACTCATTTTTCACTTCATTTTCTTCACACCTCATGGAAAATTTCATCCTATTTAACTCTTTAAACTATTTAACTACTCCTTCTGAACTGTGAACTCTTTAAAGGAGTAATTTGGTATTATTATGTAACAAGACATGACCCTGCCTAGCAATGCTCTCTGAAAGCTGTCTTGTGTTACAAGAAAGCCCAATTAAGCTTTCACTACCATCCAGAAATCTCCATTGCCTTCACCTGAGGAGTCATTTGCACTCATGTATACAGGTGCAAACACCATCACCTTCCTTGGTTTTGCCTTTTGCGCAGGCACAAGCAACTATACGATATGAGAGTCAGGATGATGGAGGAGGTGTTATGAACATTAACAATCCCCATCGACATTAAAGCTGGAGGCAGAATTGGGCTTCTAGCAGCAGCAGAAGAGAAAGATATGAGAAGCCGCTGGTATCCATCTATGGAGTAGCTCTATCTAATTACAGTTACATTTGAAGCAAGGTGAAAATTCCTTTCATTCCAGTAAATGAAGGGCATGCTGACCAGGATTTTGGCATGATTAACTACTCTACTCTCCTCTAACATGCCCATTTATAAGAGGAGGAGAGCAAGAGAGAGAAACAAGAAAGAGAAGTGCGTGGAGGATAAATATGAGACTAATCAAAAGCCCTTTTCAGATATTTTTGCAACTTGACATTAACTTTGCCATGCTCTGTGAGCACAGCAAAGCAGTGCAATGTACAAAATTCTGCTAACTGCCTCCATTTTTCTTCTGGACAGGGCTCATTGGTTACATTATGTCAGCCACAAAACCAGAGAATTTTCTAAGCGGTGGAATTATTTCACAAGAACTTCTCTGAACCTACATCACAGTATAAACCTTTCTAATATTCACTGCAAAATATCTACCAAGAAAATTGTTCCAGAACATGAACTAATTGCTGTGGTACCTGTGAGCTGGTCATGGTGCTCTGGTACAGACACACTGTATCACTACTACTACGAAATAAGTTAATAGTAAACAGGCATCCTAGCGCGTGTAAAGTTAAACATATTTCCCAAAGGCCAAGCAGTTCTTTAAAGATGTGGGAGAATGGAAAGAAACTGTATAACCTTCTTCTGCGATCTACCACCTCACTCTTCATCCTGTGAAAAGTTTTTTAAGTGGCGTTCCTACTTCACACAGTTGAGAAAAGAAACTGGAAGGGAA
>NW_010409816.1:2726-24389 GCF_000710305.1 Buceros rhinoceros silvestris
GGGAAAGAGACAGTAGCTCTGGGTGGTTTGCTACCTTCAGTCTGGTAAAACTACATGAAAGATCCCATCAAGCTGAAGTAACACTGCCCTCATGGTTCTCACAGCTGGAGGCTACCTGCTGTCACATCTTTAAGCAATTCCACATTGACAAGTGTATGTCTAATAGCCACCAAAAAAAAAAAAAAGAAACAAAACAAAGCAGTGCAAAGAGAAGAAAGTGCCAGAATAGGCCTTTTAAATAAAAATTACTTATATTTAAACTCTTCTCTGATGTGGTATAAGCATGATTAGTGATGAACATTTTGATATTTTAAAAGCTTATAATTTCCTAATAAAATCAACTATATCTCTTTGATTACATGGGAGTTTTAACTATCATGCTGAAAAATTTTGATATTGTTTAATTATTTTCCTGTAAGAATGATACCTGTGTGGCTAAAGACAGCACTTCTGGTAATACTATAATAAAATCAAAAAGGCACTCCCCTTTGTTCTTAAATGGTTTGATTTACAGTAAAGTCATTTCACCATCAGTAGAAATAACAAAGGGAGATTTCCATACACGAAACATAAATGTTTGGAGGACACATTACTGGTGTAGTTTCAGCATCAAAAACAATTACCCTAAATCTTTTTTCAGAATGATTTTTGATCAAGCCTTGTATGCTTAAATGTGCTCTTACTCTCTAATGAGGCTTGCATAAGCCAGGTAAACTTCTGCCTAACAGCTATATCAGAAACATAAGCAGGAGCTAAAAAATTCTCATACATCTGCCTACAGGAACTTCTAGGGAACAATCTTACTTTCCTCCAGATACTGAATATCATTTAAAGTCAAGAAATATTCTCTATTTTTTTTTCTTTTAAAGGTATACTCCTACTTAGAAGCATAACAATTTAAGTTTAACAATTCAAATCTAAGATTTTTTTCTCCAAGGAAGAAATGCTCAGTGCTTCAAAGAGGTAAGGTTCAGGTAAGTTTATTTGGGTTTATAGTTTTCCTTTTCTGTTTTGTTTTTCCTCAAATTTTAGCTCTATTTACATTTTTTCAGAATACTATGGATAATTATGATCGATTGAGTGGAATTTAGGAAATCTGGTTTTAGCTACATTTACAGAAATTAAATTATTTCAAGTTCTGATACTTAATTTTAAAAAACCTTGTGTACTAACAAACATTTTATACCACTCCAAATAATTAGGCAGTTGACTATTTATTTAAAAATATCTGAAAGTAACCCAAGATTATATCTGTATTATAACACAACAATACAAGTCCTGTTTTAGAGAATAAAATAATAAAATCTATGAAATCCTTTCATTGCCCAGGTTTTCCTATCCTTCAAGTAACCCTGAAACCAAAGATTTCACAGGAGAACTCTGAAATAGTATCCTACAGAAACTGCTCTTCTTCTGAACATCTGTATCTAGGATTTTCTACAAGGTTAATAATATCAAGTTGGCTTTGCTTCTAATGGTTTATGTCTCCCTCTTCATTTAGATGATGCAGAGAAATTCACTGCATATGGGGCCACATATTTACAAACTAGTAATTATCATTTTCATACATTTGGCTCATTTAGCATAAAAACTGCCTTTCAATCTTTACAGCCAATTTTGCTCAATATCATTATTATATGTTTCTGGGCCCTCCAGGAGCAGGGCAAATAGAAATCATGACCGCTAACATTCCATTTTCCATCCTATCACTATTTGTCTTGAGGAAACCTTTCACTTAAATCAAGATTTTCCAAGCAGGATAATTACTTCAATAAATAAAATGTCTCTTACATCAGATTCATGGGAAAAACAAAACAAAACAAAAAACCTAACAGCTCAGCTGCTGGTTGAATTCTTTTTCCGGTATATCAGACAATCTGTAGATTCTGATGCTAATGAAAAAGTTGTCAAAGTTGCACATTTTCAATTACCACTTGTATCCAATTATTAACTAAATCCTTTGACAGCACAATGGTACCTTCTTGGATTCTCATTGAGTCTGTTCCCATTCCACTAGATTCTTGTGCTTTGTTTTTTAGGTTGGAAGACTACGTGGTTTTGCACATCTCATGTGAAAACTGCTGCTATGCATTCTGGTGAGAGTTACGATCTCCTTCTCCCCACTAATACTATGCATGCCAGCTTAAAACACGTGCAACCTCCTCCCCAAAAAATGAAATAAGCCTCCTTCCCCCTACCTCCAAAACCATAAGAGACACCAGTATTTCTCAAAAGCATCATTTTAGCCTGAAAACACCCTGATTCATCTGTAGACGAACCCTTCTCTTTAGACACATTTAACATTCCATGTTATGATTTGCTACATAAATATACAATAGACTAACAAATAGACTAACAGACTAAAGACTAATTTGCTAAGTAGGTGTACAAATAGACTTGCATATTCTTCCATATACTGGGGAAAAAGCTTGTTTTGACAAAACAGAATGAGACAATATCAGAAAACAATATTCAGCACTTTTTGTGGGGAGTCTCAACTTCTTTTCAAGCAAACTGCTTCATAAAAGCAATTCAGTATTCTTTGCTGTACTATGTACCGTATGTGCTGGTAATTAGCAAGGGTTGTAAAAATAAGGATGAACCACTGCATATGTTACCACAGTGAGAATATCTTTCAAACCTCAATAAAATTGTTCCTCGGGGTGATTTTTACCTTTCTCAATAAGAACTATGTGATTATTTGCTAATGGGTGGTAACAAAGTACATAGACACTGACAAATCACAGTCCATGGTAGATATGAAACATTCTGTGTGATGATATAGAACTCGACTAAACAGGCTGCAGATACTGACTCACTTATAGAAGCTGTTTACATAAGGCATTTAAAGACATGAAATGAGGTAGATGAGATCTCCCTTGCTTGTAGTTAAGCCAAACTAGATAAAGAAAAATGCATATTTCTTATGAGAAACATCACTGTTTTGACTGCTGAGATACTTTCAAAAGCAAATTCCATAGTGTGTATGTCTATAGTATTTTTAACTCGGTCATATAATGTACAAAATAATCACAGAAATCTGGGCATGTAAACTCAGACACATATATGAGCTCAGATAGCATATGTGTGAAAAGAAATGGCAATACATGTGACATAATACCTTTCAGCATCTCCCAAGTTATTCTAGAAAGGAAAAGAATGCAAATGAAATTATTAGACTGTCACAGGCAGTTTGAAATAGTGATTTAGATAAATGGGGAAAAGCATTTGGCCAGATGTCTAGCAATGAACTGTATAAAACAGAACAATTTCAGCCAGTCAAAACTCAAATGGAAGAAGGCTAGAGCAAAGTCATTACGTCAGAAGCCAATGAAAACTTCGGAGATTTTACTAGTAAAGATGGTTTATTCAGCTGAAACCTCTCTAAAAGCTTTAGCAAACAGCTTTGGGATCCTAAGATACAAAGTACTATTAAGATTCAAAAGGATGTATAAGATCCTGACGTATCTGGGCAGTGAAATATTCAGTGAAACAAATGAGATACTGAAACCAAGAGAGATCATGGTATAGAAAATAATTGAACGTGAGTTTTGATACAACTTTCCATAAATACTGCTGACTCTATAAAAGGTTGTGGTACAGTGTTCCATCAAAATGGAGAAGAAATATATGTTTATAAATACGTAACACCTATATGTAACAAAGCTTAAAAAGTGAAGTTCAGAATGAATACAGACAGCACGAGCTGTCCACCTATTTGGAGATAATAATCGACCTACAGCTATCAAAAATTTAATTCCTGTCTTTGGATGCAGGTGGTTAAGTAAATAAGAACTGCTGCTAGTAAGATACATCAAATTCCTCAAGGGTGAACTGAGTTATGATTCAGTTCAGATGTTCAAAATACCTAGGCTCTTGGATAATTAATGATGAATTGAAGAATAAGGATAGTACTATCCTCTTCATTAAAAAAAATAAAGCCATCTTCTGATTAGGTTAATCTACAAAGAAACAAGAATTAACATAAAACAGATGCATACTACAAGGTGTTTTCCTTACGACGGAAATCACCAGACCTCACCAAACACACTGCTTTTTTTCCTAGGAAGGCCCACACACATCTTCACTCTGCAGAAGACAAAGTTTGGCTAGATCTTCACACCCCCTCCAAAAAAATCAGGTTTTGACAGAAAAATCCACAGTTGACCAGGTGTATTCAAGTGGGTGTATTTTTTTTCTTCAACATGCATATGGAGATCTAGCCAATGGGAGGTACTATGTCTTGTGTTGGACTGCTAAGGCAAGTGAGTTGTGAGTTCTTCAGGAATCCTCATTAAAACATTTCAGTTGTTTTGCTGGCAGTAGTTTATTCTTACATTTGATGTATGTTAAGTAGTATCCAAGATGTCAGACTGATCTACCACCAGTACAGCAAGGCTTTAGAGTATTGTTTTCCCCCCTAAAATCTAAGAATGTTATTTATGTTTAAAAGTAAAAGATAAGAATTTTTTTCTTACTGTAATCTCTAGTGGTATCACAGGCTATCACATAGATGTTGTGTTTGTACGTAGACTTGGAGATCTCTTGATACTCTTTAGTAGCTGATGAAGATTGGGAGCATTCAAGAGAATTCTGAGGATTTAGGATGAGGAGTCCATACTAAGTTGTTTATTTATATATTAGATCTATAAACTGACACTGAACCCAGATAAATCTCTTGTGGAGGAGGTCGGAGAGATTAAAGTGTCTGAGCATCAACATGCAAAGTGGATATTGCTGCTTAACTTTTTGCTGTAGGTGTCTGTCTTTTAGCCATATATCCTTATCCAAAGCATTTGGACTTTATAGAACTGTGACCTGTATCATAACTTCTCAAATTAAATACACAACTTAGATAATGATCATAAGAAAGCATTATAATTCCAGTACAGTTTGCATTTTTGATATAGAAAAAAGATGGAACATAAGATCTGTGTGATAACCACAGAAAATTAAACCTAAATACTGTTTCAGATTGTGAGGATTTATGGTAATAATAACTGCATACAGCACAGTAAATTCCCATTGTGTTTAATTAATTAAAGCTGTCACACACAATTTGTGAAAAACGATACTAAGAATTATCTGAAATATCAGATTCAAGTCTTGCTTACAAATTTTTCAGTGACTACCATCCAGGCAAGATGACAGTACAATTTCATTGCTATAACCTATAGCAGGATAGACTAAGTGAAAAACATGTGCTTAATAATTTGCTCATGAGTGCAAAAAATTAAGATGTATTTGGGGTATCATCTTCATATTAACCTTGGTTATTGAAGTTCTGTTTAAATGACAGAAATCTAAAATTAAAATTTTCCAGGTCTGATGTAAAGGAGAAGAATTTTACTTCAGAAAGTAAGCTTTTTAGAACATTCTCACACAATACTAGGATTTTTTGGTATAGCTATACTAATATATCAGTTAATAAAAAGCTAGAAAGCCACTGAAGAGAGAGAAAAATTCTCGTTAACTTGACAAAAAGCCCCAGTGTTCCAGAGGCTGACACCGCTGCCCTCTACTCACAATAAAGATGATCTCTAACATTAACAAAGACCTGCCTTTCAATCAGAAAAATTATTATATGAAAAGCAGACTACACTGAAGATTTTGGAAGCAATCAATTCAGGGTCATAGGCTGTGACTTGGTTTAACAGAATTAAAAATCTCTGACTTTGAAAGACTTGTTACAGAACAGTTTCGGAAAGCGTGTAAATTTTGGCGTGTTTTTATCTATGTCTATTTACACAGTAATTTAGAGTCAAGTGACAATATCCCCGCTTGCATTACAACTGAGGCAAAACTAAATTTTTTGCATAACAGCTGATGCAAAACTATCTTAAAATTGTACGATAGAAGAAGATTTCAGAGTTACCATCAGGATTGCCCTATTGGATGATTAACCCACTCCTGAAAACGCCTCATAACTTATGCTGTAGTTCTCTAGGGAGGCCTCAGAGATAAAATTTTCATAGGAAGAATGTTTCTTAAGAATAAAGAGCAAATAGGCTAACTTCCTACTTGAATGAATATCAACATGGTAATTTAGTAAACAGAGCTCCATAGTAACTGGAAAAGTAGGTCCCTCTCATTCTCCCATTAATTCCTTTCCATTGAGGTGGTTTTCAAGGAGTATCTTGAAAATCAACCAGACAACTCAAGGACAGAAATCAGCTGATCGAAACTCAAGGACAGAAATCAGTTGATCAAGAAATATGAAATAAAAATGAAGACTGATGAGATGTAAAAAGATATGCATGCACCCCAGAGAGAGATAATGCTCAGGCACGTGTTGAAGTCTGAAGCAGCAGGCTATTCCTAAGCTTCTTCACAGAGAAATGATTGAGATAAATGTGCAGAGACATTTTTAAAACTCTTGTCTTCTTCTATTATGTTTTATTCCTTCTGGTAAGAGAAAATTATAATTTGGTGATGAGGCAATGTTCGTTGTGCTTTTGTCACTGCTTACAAGTAAACGGAAAAACAGTTGATACTAAATGCTTTGACAACCGAAACTGGCACAAGGTCTTGACTTACAAGAAGCAGGATAGCATAATTTAATTCTGCTGAAAGAAGGAAAAAGCATGAAGTCCTGACATAGAGAATACTGTACAAGGTCGCTCAAGTCCTTTGAAGTAATAAGCCATGATTCAATATTAGCAATTAGGGCAGTGAATGCAGTTACAGCATATGTGTGATAGCCACTGATATGCAGCTCCGCATAAGGAGCATAAAAACTCATCAGTGGACCATTTTATCCAGCATAGTTCATCTGCTTCACAGCTGATATGTAAAGGTGAAGCATCACACTAAGGCGGGTGTAACTCTTCCAGTTATGAAGATAGATCACTTAAGAGTAAAATACTTTATGACAGACAGACATGTTCACAGCAAACAGACCTAACTACACAGAGAAATATTTCAAAGAGTAGGGAATCACTTGCAATTCAGGAAATTGAGTGAAAAATGATGGGACAAAATTATTTAAAGAATTTAGCCTCCAATCTCTGTCATGAAGAAATGGATGTTTAAAATCGTACATAAGAGACTCTAAAAAATATAATACAATCATGAGGAAAGCTAGCTGAAAATAATTTTGAAAGTCATTAATTGGAAGACCTAGGTAAATCAAACACATTTAGCATTTTTTAAAAGTATGAAACTGATTTTCTTCATATTGCCTAAACAGAATGGGAAGTATCCTCCAGTTACCAAGACATCAGATTTTGCAGAAACCAAGAACAGGAAACAGCTGTTTCACATACACAGACTAATGGAAAATAAGGGACAATATGTATCTTACGAAGTTGATACAGAACACTGTAAGAAATCAGCGTGTTTCTTAAGAAATGAAACAAAGGTTTGAACAAACAGGCAGAAATGAAAAGAAATTCCACTAATCAAGATTTTTTTCATTATACAGCTCAGAAAACATTGTGTACTTGATAGAACTCCAAAAAGGAGTTGGTACACTTTACTCCAGTCTTAGTTTTCCTTGTAATCCCTCGTAAACTGTGAATTTAACTGGGATTCTAGATCAAAGAAACACGTAAAGGCAGAGGCATAAAGGGCAGATATTGGAATTGGAATGCAACAAGGTGTTAGACACAAGGCACTACTAGCTAACACGAGAAACAGATACATTACTGTTGCCACAGGAGAAAAAAAAATACTAGGTGACTGTCTCAGTTCACAGAAAAGTAATAGGCTTAGTATCAAGCATACTGGATTTATCTCTCAGTCATCAGCCTGTACGACAAAGAAAGGAACTTTCAGAGGCTAACCACCATAACTACTCAGATTCAACTATCACAGCAAACAAGATTAAGAGGTATTCATACATATGGAGAAATCACAGCGTGCTACAATTCCCCACAAAAATAGATGACTCGTCATTTTGGGGGGACTATAAAAGGAAAATGACACCAAAAAGTACTCCAGTTAACAAATAAATCTCATCCCTAGCTTTTTGTCTTGTTGAGTATGTGCAGATTCCAGCTCTTTATAGCTGGTTCTCAAATTAGAAGAAAAATCCAACGCTCTTTCAAATAAAGGAAAAGACTAAGAAATATTTATATTACATTTTTCCCCCATTTATGCCTCATATGTTACTCTATGAAAGCCTTTTCAGCAATTGTCTCTCAAAGATTCTTGATCCTTTCACTAATTTCTTCATCTTTGCCTAAATATGACCATACCACTAATTAATTGGTGACATCCAAGTACCACCACAGAACTGTACTTTCCATTTTCAGTGTAACAAGTTCTTACATTCCAACACTGTTTGGAAGACGTGGTAAAACAATAAAATCACAAAACATTTGACATAAAAATGGGAGGTTTAAATCTAAAAATAAATATTCTACACTGAATACTGACGAGCTGCAATTACAAAACATCATATCATAAAAGACATACTAAGTACTGCTCCAAACATAGATACACCTTATTATGAAACACATAGTAATTATTATGAAACACTGGTAGTTAAACACTTATCATGGGAAGGGTTGTTATGAAATAGAAATCTTCTTAATATGACACTCTAGGCAGAACCTATTAATTTAGCAGCATACAGGCCAACAGTTTCATGACACCCAGACTGAAAAATACATCATCAGCTGTTGAATAGCTAACTTATGAACTGTACTGTAAATACACAGTCAGAACCATGCTGCACAGTCCTCTTCACTACCACACTTCAGTTAGCAGTATCTTCCTTTATATGACAGACACATTTTGTGAATTATATTAGTAAAAGGCTCTTTTACTTTTGAATAATATTCTTTTCTCTCTTTAGAATTCAGCAGATTACATTTTTAACTTAGACATGTTTCCCTATATAAGCTATAGTGTTAGAAAATGCTATTTTCTACTAAGTCATTCTGCATTAGGAATAAAATCTGTAGATTGTTTTACATAACCCTAGCTTTGTTATTTCTACATGTTATCAATATTTGATTTACAAGTTAAGAGGTATTGAAAATCTCTAGCTCTGAAGGCTGATATATACACTTAGGTGTAAAAAAAGTATATTATTTTACAACCGTATAAAACCCCAACCTTCTCTGTTCAGTATAAAATGAATTTCATATATCTTTACAATGAAGATAATGCTTTCAAGTACATAAAGAATTTATGGTGCTAGTCACAAAAACAGACAAGTGAAAAAAGTTAAGCAATATTTGTCTATTATGAGGCACTTCTGTTTAAAAAGGAACATTATTTCCCATTCTGCTAGTGAGATCAAGTGACTAAATAGCTTATTTTTAAAAAGGCTTCAAGAAAATGTATCTTTCCTTTGAAATACAAGACACATTTTCCAAGCATAAGGAGGAACTCAGCCACACAACTCATACTGGCTGCTGCCTGTCAAAAGCACTGTGCATCATGATAAAAATGTCCTTCAGTAATAATAATAGGGTTAAAACTTTTGGACATAGACATAAATATTTTACATGAGGTGTTTCACAAGATAACGTTCATGATTTATGCTCAGCTGTGCTTTCAGAGGTATCTGTGTCACAGGAATACTTCAGAAACTAGTTTACTCTCAGGTTATATAGTCCACTAAAATCTACTGTTCTTCCAAGAGACTTCCAACATAAGTCTGGCTCTTTAAAGCAGACTTTTGAAGAAGTAACATAGGCAAAGCTATTCATTACAGAATATGTTTCACTGTTATCTATATTACTTTAATACCTCATGTACTTTGTGTTCAGGCAATCTTACTAAATTACTTTTAAGCAGATTTTTTAAAATATTGCCTCTCTCCTTAGTAAAGGAATCATACAACTTCTCCAAAATGAAGCAAATAGGATCAAAGAAAGATGGAGAAACCTGACATCAACTACAGCACAATAGGAAAAGAAAAATGTGGAGATTCTACCATGTATCGCAGAACTAAATCATAAAAATCTTGGGGTTGAAGTGAGATTTCATTATTAAGTCACACATGAAAAAAAAAGTCTTATTGAAGAGATAAAATACAATATAGTTTATATGTATTTGATTAAAAAAATATTTAAAAGTGATTGCTAGGAGAGGTCTGCAAAAGAGATTGCATTTACACCCCTGAGAATCACTGATTTACTATTCTGAGGTTTCTTTTTGCTGTTACAGCAAAAGTCAATGTTACAACATGTAAGATTATATTTCTGTGAACATCTGTTATTTAACAAGGAAAAGTTAAATATAATGGGAATTTTTAAAAATGATGTTTTCCTGCTTTTCTGTGTTGAAGAAAACTGACTAAAAAAAAGTGAGCCCTATATATCGAATCAAGTTATAATTTAACAATTGCGTTGAGTTCCTAACTCAAAAAAACTCAACTAAACATGCTTCCGAACGCATTCCAATCTGGCACTTTAAATGATTTGAGGTAACTCTGGGATTAAAAACTAAACACTGTTCCTCTCCACCTAAGATACTAATCTCCATAAAGTAATTTGATTTGTAACAGGTAGAGACCCAGTTTGGACATCTAGGATTAACATGGACAGCTAAGTACTCAATTTGAGATTAAGCAGCATAGCATCAAATGAAATCAGGCTAACAAAATAAAATATGTCAACCCCTGTTTTTCTGAACGCAGCATAATTGGGAAAAGGCATTTCATAAACTTTCTGAAGTCTCCAAATTTGTAAATAAAAGGAGAAAGCTAGCTACCATACTCAAGACTTTGTGACATAAGAAACTGGAGACTTAGTATGACAGTGGAGAAAATTAATAGTGAGAACCCTCATCATTAATTATTCTTCTGTACACCATGAAATTAAAATATAAGAGTATGAAAGTAAGAAAATTTTTGTGACTTTTGACAATTATTAGTAAGAAAAAAATGATAACAATTGCCAAAAAAATCACAAAAGTTGACATGTTACCTGGCTATGACAAAGAGCACACAACTGACACCCAAGTAAGCCAGCAGAATATACATCCAGATATCAGGGGAGAGAGGATTCAGGAAGGAGAAGACGCCCGGGTTTGTACCATTGGGCTTGCGGTACAAAATACTTATTCCAAGAGTCATAAAAGGCTTGGAAAAGTCGATGACCTTCTCTCGAACATAGGTAATTGCCAATGGTGCAACTGCAAGGTCAGCTTTCTGTTAACAGAAATACAAAAAGAGAAACAGTCCGTAAATCACAAGAAACAGGTTGAAGCAGACAATCAGATTAGGCAAAACAAACTTTACATGGAGAAGGTTTGATCTTGTACTAGGTAGGCTAAATTTAAAACTCTTTTCTCCCCATAAGTAAGGAAAAAGATTTATTCTACTTCCTGCTTGCTAAAGTGACATAGCAGAATTTAGAGAAAATTAAAAGCACTATTACAGGCATAGAAGTGAAAAACATTGCATTTTGCAGAAAACATGAACATCCATTATCACATATTTTAAAACTTTTTTAAATGTACATGTCAACATGTCTCCTCTCTGTCACTCCTTCAGTGAGCTCTTTAGAAGCTAATAGCAGCAGATGTGAATATACTTGTACGAGCATAGGCAAAGGGCCAGGAAACAGTTTTGCATGATTTAGCATAAAAATATTGGGACAAAACGAAGAACATTTTAAAATAGGGACTGCTACACCTGAAAGATTGCTACAGGGAGTAAGTTCTAAGAAAGTATAACTGTCCTTACTAGTTTGCAGAAATCGCTATGAAACTTCTAGATAACTTGACTATTAATCAATCACAGTCTTTAAAATGAAATCAAACAATAAAATGTATTTTGTCAATTTACATTTAGATTTTCTTATTATGGCAATAATTCATAGGAGATTAGTAAATGGTCTATACAATGTTTTTTTTATTCAAAACAATGGAAATCATAATGACAAGAAATCTACAGCACCTGGTTTTTAATCTCTGTCAACAGCTCTTGAATGACTACTGCGCATGTGTGTGTGTGTACATGTCTGTGCATGAACGTGTGCACATACAGAATAGCAAAGTTCAGAGCAAGAAATTATACCACACAAGACTTGGCAAGCTTTAAACTAATAATTCCTTGTAAACTATATGTAAATATAGGTATGTCGTGATAGGAATGGTATAGCTACCCTGAAATACTGTTATCCAAGTAACGTAGCTGCAGATAACACTCTTTTCAGAATGTGTGTTCTAAAACAAGATCCAGAGATTTCATTCCCAATAAAAATTGTATAAATTCATACATTGATAGAGTTTATAGCGCTCAGTTGGTATTGAGTATACTGTATAACACTCAATATACTGCACAATGTTATAACACTTCCTTTTTGTTGTTGTTGTTGTCTCACCTTCCACAAAATTCTACTATAGTCTATTGTTATGAACATTTATCATATCATTAGGTCTACTCTATTAAGAATATGTTGTAATGTGAAACTCTATCGGCACCATTTATTTTATTTGGTAAGGTTTTACTGGTCTGAAAAATTACATATGCTTCTTTTTCATTGCTATTAATCAGACCGGGAAGACTTTATTCCACGGCAACTGAATTTTTATGATTTACATACTATTGATGATATTCCAGCTGATGAAGAAAGAAGAGTAAAATAAGAAACTAAACTAATTTCGATTAAGTTATAGGTCAAGATGTAGAAGTTTGAGAAACATAACACCACTATTAGTTTGTGAGGCAACTAGCAGTCCTTATGCTAAGATTCTAAGCCAACTCACTAGAGATTGTTGTAAGATGCATCTGCCCAAAGACAGAAAAAATAGATCTTCTGGAAGCCTACTGACAGCCATGAATGTTGGTTTAGAAACATTAATGGAGCAAACAATAACAAATCACTTCTTTTAATAAATACTGTAGGAAATCCAACCCTTGGTCATTAGATGAAAACTAATCCATCAACAAAACTACAATTTCAACAAAAATAAAATCCAGAGTTTTTACTGACTGAGGAAACAAAAAGCTGTTAGAATGACCAACGTAAAAATTTAACATTGCCACATGTAAACACTTTTGCAAATATACGTTATGTCCAAATTATTCAGTTATCTTGATGATTAATTCTGAAATGGCACTACTAGAAAGTAAGAGAAATAAGGGAACAAGGTTCAAGAAGTTCAGTAACTGTGTCTCCTAGACTCTTCTACAACGAAGAAATACAAGAGAATTCTCTTTAGTTATTTTTCAGGATGAATTGGAGGAGAATGGTGTGAAATTAGAATTTTATCAATCTACATTTATCAACATTAACAAATGAGTACATCTTAAAATGGCTTTCTGATAAGTTCCATAACAATGAATATTTGTCTAACTCGGCAATGATGTATGATTCTGGTTTTTTAGAATGGATGTACGTGTGACTCTTTTCTGAAAAACAAAAAGAAGATTTATCTGTCTGAAAGCATAATCCTAAACAGCACTTAACGCTAGCCCTTCAGGTACTTGAAGGCCTTTTTATGACAGCATCCAAAGAATGGTGAGGATAAACTATTTGCTACAGAGGAAAATTCTGCACTAACAAAAGGTTATAATAGCGGTAAGAAACAAGTAACTCTGACAATGACATTCCAACACAAGGCGCAGTCCTAAGCAAAATAGAAGCATTGTACAGCCACGCAAATGGTGGCCATAACATGTCATGAAGGAGTGCACTGCAGACAGTAATGCCAGTGGTAGATGGCAGAGACTGGAGAAAAACATTCCTCACAAGAAATTCTTACTTAATTATGCCAAGCGTGAGAAAAGCACAAACTTGTATTCACTCCACCACTCAAAGATATGACACGATACACTGGCTGGAGAATGGCGCTTACATTCTGTATTGATCTTTACACTTTTTCAAAGAGTGATTATCGAGGCAGGAAGAGAATGTCCAGGATAAGAGAAAGGAAGAAATCCTCTTCCTTTGCGTTGTCATTTACAATTTACTTGCAAGCAACTTGTTGACTGATTATTTTAGATAAAGTAACTTCTAAAGAAAAAAGAGAGGACATTTTTTTCAGTTTTGCAGGGTTGAAATTTGGTACATAACCTCTAAGAAGTCAAGGTTTAAAATTACTCTGAATTCAATCTATGCATGCAGCTACAAATAATTTTAGCAAGAAATCTGCACATTGATGTTGAGTAGTGCATGGGTCACACCATGCACAGTAAGTTGTATTTGCAGATATTGGTATTTTGTATGTGAAAATCAACGCTAAAATATAACCCAGAGAAACTGCCACATGAATTTTGGGACAAATTGAACTTTGAAACATTTAATAGCTTCTACTAATAACATTGGGGAAAGGAAAAACAAATATTGATTTAATTTTCTTTTGATGATCCTTTTCTGAAAAACTTTTGTCTCACCTGTTTTATTCAAAGGAATGGAGAGTTTAAATACAGTCTAGACACAGCAACCACAAGATGGTTAATAGCTATTTTTAATTAGACTCAACAACTACAGAATATTCCACCACAATAATGGAGTTCTTTAGCCTATGCAAATGGAGTGTTCTGGTAAGAATTTTGCTGCTAACATTTTGCATTGATTTAGCAACCATGAATATTTATATTTAAAATGCAGAGGGAATCAGACAACCTGTACCCGTTCTCAGATGTTTATAAAGTCTGTCAGTACAATCATATTGTGATTGCATAATATACACAAAAGTAGGCATATACACTGAAAATGCATTTTAGAAATTTTATTTCTATACGGGCAGAAGTGCACTTACCGCCTGTAACTATTTTTTAAAATAAAGTAATTTTTTAGATGTTAAAATTCTTTACGTCGGCTGTTCAGCCTAAGACCCCAAGTTAATCTGTTCTTCGGCTACCTCAGGTTTTTTTGAGAGACCTGAGAGCTATATTTCAGTTACATTCCCTTTGGACAAAATGCATCCTTAAGGTAAGCAGAGAAATTCTAAAGTCCAGCTTTAATTCTTTAAACCAACCTGATGGGCTTTTAATATATAGAAAGCTTATGCATTATTCCTGTTCATTTCCCTGCCCCTGATTTGAAAAACTAAGGTCTGTAATTTGCTTTTAAGCTTGTGGTCTATCCCAAACTGCCTTGATCATGCTGCTACATTATAGAAAATTTTACACTCTGCAAAAAAGCATTTGGTCTTGACACGAGTTCTTCATTTCCTTTCGAAACTACTAGGACATTTTTAGGGGTTTATTGCCTTTTTTTTTTAACTAGCCACTTATATTATTTTGATATAAAAAAATTTCATGTTTTTCTACTACCTTTCACAGGATCACAGGAAAATTCAGGTGGGAAGAGGAATCAGAAGGTCTCTAGTTCTATTTCTAGTTCAGCGCAGGGTCACATACATGATCAGACCAGATTGCTCTGGGTTTTACCCAGTCAGTTTTGAAAACCTCCAAGGAAGGAGACTATGTAATCTCTCTGCATAACATTTTCACCGCTTGTCTGTCCATATAGTGAAAATGTTTCTACAGAAAAGCAGCGGAGCAGGTTGATTAGAGAGGTCATGCAGTTCCCATCCTTGGAGATTTTCAATGTCCATGGTCTTTTGACTTCCTGTCAGGCACCGCTGTGAGGAACCCAGTTGCATCTTCCTGACAACCTACTCACAGGTCCTGGAAAGCTGCTACTAGACGTTGGCACCTTTGCAAAATGTAAGTAACATACCACAAAGTCTAAAACAAGTCCAGACTAGACAGCTGAGTTTAGAAGTCACGTCTTCCTATTTATGCGATCCTGACTTACACAATTTAAGATTAATTGCTGACAATTTATATAGATGCAAATTTACGACTTGTTACTTTATTAATATAATAAAGTAATTTAAAATAATAAACATATGATGACAGTTTCAATAGGTACTGGCTCCAGTCACACATTTGTTTCTAACTGCTGAGCAGAAAGTTCTGCAGAAGACCACTGCCTACTGTCCACCACTACACGAATTGCTACATGACTTCAACTAGATAAAAACATTTGAATTGCTTCCTACAATAGCTTTTAAATAGGATGGAGCATATGTTTTGATCAACCCACCAGTGTCTAGAACTGAGTTTTGATATTGTTTTCTGTTTGCTCATTTGCTATTCTATAGGCAAAGAAAAATACTAAAGTACTAAAACTGTTAGGAACTCTGTAATTAGTTAATTTACGTTATATCTTCTTATTCAACATTAGTAAACCCAGGAATTTTTCTAGTCCGTTCTCATTTGGCTATGCCAGCATGGATTAGATTTAATAGCTGAAGAGATGTGAGTCCCTAGTTAAAATAGTCACAAAGTTTCTATCTGTTGATTTCTAGGATGTTTCACTAAAGTATTTTGCACCAACTTTGTTTTAATCAACAGTTACACAAATTGTACATAAAGAGGACTAGAGGCAGTAGGCCATAAAACTACACTTATCAAGAAGACGGATGACAATTAGTTGCTACAATAATAAAATCTCAGCCCTAATTCTTATAACTTCAGCAGAGTTTTCCACAAAGGGCTCTTCTAATGGTTACGAGAGAAAAATTCACATACCCACAGAAAGGGCAAACTGCCAAGGACAATATTTTCAAGATAGTGTAGATATGGGGGCTTAGGGCTACAGTTCTTCGTCACAGTTACCACATTCTTTTTTTCCAAAATTGTATTTTTGTACCAGAGATGGTTACTAAACATGAAAATTACTGGACATCATGCTCCAGTGCAACGTCCTGAAATAAATTAACACAGGTAACACTGATTCCTTGTTTGTAGCTAGCAGTTTTATCACAATAGTTTCCACGCTTTATTGCAGTTCCCTAGAACGTTTTTTTTTTCAGTTGCTAAACAGCTGTTACCTAGATTTTCAGTTACTGCACTCAAGACAAAAAAAAGATGTAATTTCTATTCCCAAATATACGAGTTTTTATCAAATTATCTCAGTGAATTCATTTCATGATGCAATCGAGTTTGACTTGTAACAAATTTGACTTGCTCCCACTTTGCCATTTTATCATCTGCACTTTTTGATGAGGGAATCAAAATTATTAATAATGGTTTTGCACAACATTTGAATGGGAGTAGATCACTGCAGGTTATACTACCTCTTAGTGATTAACAATTCTCAATTGACAACTTTTTGAAATCTGTCATTTCTTCAGCTAAATTAATGGCATAAAAACCATTAATACGGAAAAATCGACTTCCTGTACACTCATCCCCTCCAGCTGCATTTTGATGCAGCCATCACAAGGGCTAGACTTCATTTTTAAAAGAATCCACACACTGAAATTCTCAACGAGTCATTAAATTCCAGTGTCTTAGGCTTTAATTAAAATTGATCACGATTATAAACAAAGAAAACTCCATCATACATGAAATGAAAACAGAATTGTTTTTATATTGTGTATATTCTCAAAATATTATATATTATGCAATGGCTTACATGTGCCATAATTATCAAAGAATTGTTAATACAATACATATTTTATTATCCAAAAATATTGTCACAAATCTAAGGAAGAAAAATGATAGCAGTGTTTTTATGCACTAAATCTTAATTTAGTCTGTTCTGCCTAGGGTGTATGTAAGCTAAATCATTTGAAAAACATGTTACATTTATTCGAATTCAATAAAGCTTATTCAAGCTCTAGGCATTATTTAAATACTGAAAATACCAGGGTAAACTCATTAACAATCAGATTTAATAAAAATAAAATGCAAATCCTAAGGATAATATCTCTGGTGGATGAGTTAAAATTTTTCTGATGTTTATAAGATGAAACCTATGAAACACTCTAAAGTGTCATCAGTGTTCTAATTTATTCCTTATATTATGTGAAGTTCTGCTTCCAGCTGGAATACACGGATCAACAGAGGGCTACAAATACATAATGAATAAGAATACCAATATAACAAGATAAAAAAATATAACAAGGAAAAACAGATCAGCATGATAGGCAGATGTAGACAAATTCCTAGCCTAACTATTGCCCAATTAGAAAATGGATAGATAGTTAAGTAACAACATTTACGAATGACATTATATTATTCAAAGTAGAAAACTACAGAAGAATTGCTCTACGTAAACTTGCACACAAATAAGTGAGGGGCAGTAAATAAAACGAGCTCAGAACAAGAAACAAACAAATTATTTGTATAATTAAGTATAATTAATCTGTAAACTCCTTGCTTTCAGGACTTGCAGAAGACAAAATTTTGAGTGTACTTAAGTACTTGAAGGAATTCTTTAAGATTATTTGGAAAAAAAAAAAAAAACCAAAAGCCTCAACTTATAGTTCAGTAAGGCCTTATCCACGACTCACTACTGATAGTCTAGATATCACTATGGTCTGTTCACCCTCACAAATTTTTCTTGATGTTTCTTGCTGACTAAGAAGAAAGTCAGGGTACTGGGCAAAATAAGCTTTTACTGTGAACAGCTAAGAGAAGGGAAGTGCACGTGCACACAGACACAACTTTGCATCAATAAATAGTTATGTCTCTTAATTGCCATTTATAAAACTATGAAGCATACACTGCAGCTTCATCAAGTGTGTATTTTGCATCCAATTAAGCTTCAAATTTCAGTCAGACCTTTTCCCTTGAACATATTTCTTCACATATTTCGAGAAGGGAACAATAGCTCGCAGAAAACTATGGATTTGTTATGTTTATTTTCAAAAACAGATTTTTCATTAGTTTTGACACTGTGATCCGTGACAGGTTAGCTGAACTTCGTGCATTAAATGAGGGGCATTAAAGGCCATCCACATCTGCACAAAGAGGGGGTGTGTTTGAGGTGAGAGAGAGAGAGAGAGAGGGGATACAGGGAACTTTCCGGATCTCAGTAAGAAAGTCCTGATAACAAACAGCTTAACAAATGAGCTACTTTAATAAGATATAATAAAAAGAGGAATATAAATGCCAAATAAATCTCACATCCCTTCTGACACAGGGAAACCTGCTTATATGCAGGACTGGACAGATCCCAGATGTGTTTTCCCCTGGAATGCTGCGCAGATCCTGCCTGTGGAGCTTCCCTCACCATGGTGCCTTTTATTTTGTGTAATGAACATATATCTTCTCCTGACAGGCTGGAGTGTTGTCACTGTCATAGCTACAAAGTTCTTGATGCAATACATTACAGTGAACAAGTTCTTCAGACAACTAAAAGAATCCTTGTGTTTCCAGTTCCTTGTCCTTATGGGGAAATCTACTACCCCGATATCTGCTGGAAGGACAACAAAGCGAGGCACAAGAAATCCAGGAGGCTGCTGGACTGTTGTGATGAGAACTTTTGGACACAAGTGATGAAGTAGCTAACAAGGGGAGATACTCAGCTGAGTCTCGCAGTTACTAGGATAAACAGGCCCAGGTTGTGAAGACTGGCAGTGGTCTTGCCTGCAGTGATCAAGAGAAAATGGAGTTGGGGATCCTTAAGGGAGGCAACATCATAGAAATAAAGCAGGATTATAACCATGGACTTCATGAGAACAGACTTTGGTCTCTTTGGGGACCTGCTTTAAGAAATCCGATGGGAGATGATCCTGGAGAGAAGCATGAATTTGGAGAGGGTTGCTTCTTCCAAGCTCAAAATTCATATATCAACACATCCAGGCTGTCAAAAACAGATGGCAGGAGGCCTGCATGAACACGATGTTCCTGACAAAACTTATATCTAAGAAAGAAGACCAGAGGTAGAAGCAGGAACAGGTGACCCGGGGAGAATATAGCAACGCTATCCGAGAATACAGAGACAGGCTTAAGATAGCCAAAATCTATCTGGAGTTGAATCTGGTGAGGAAAAACAAGGCCAAGTACATAAGTAACAAAAGGAAAACTAGAGAAAATGTGGAACTGCTTCTGAGCGGGGTAGGGAACCTGGTGATAAAGGACGTGGAGAAGACCAAGATACTCAATGCATGCTTCACCTCACTCTTCATTGGTGAGCAGACTGGTCTTCGGAAATCCCAGGAGTCCGAGACAACAGGACAAGTCTGGAGCAAGGAAGACTTAACCCTCGCTGGAGGACAATCTGGTGAAGGACATGTAAACCAACTGTACATATGCAAGTCCATGTGACCTGATGGGATGCACCCACGTGTGTTGAGGGAGCTGGCTAATACCAGCCAATCTCAAATATCTTTCAAAGGTTGTGGAGATTTGATTCCTGGGGATTGAAAGAAAAATAATGTCTTCAAGACAAGCCGTTCATTGGAAAGTGATGGAGCAAATCCTGAAAGTCATACTAAGGACAAGAAGATAATTGAAAGTTATCAGCATGGATTTCTAAAGGGATCATCTTGTCTGACCCGATAGCTTCCTACAATGAAATGGCTGGCTTTGGTGGATGAGAGCACTGAATGTGATTTACCTTTACTTCAGCAAGTTTCTCAGCATTGTCTTCCATAACAATCTCAAAGACAAACTGGCAAAGTACCAGAATAAGTAAGCTATGAGGTTAAACAAAAACTGGCTGAGCTGTTGAATTGAAAGTTTTGTGATTAGCAATGTGAATTTCAACTGGAGATCAGCCACTGGTGGTGTACTCCAGAGGTCTACCCCAGCACCAACACCGTTTGACATATTCATTAAAAACTGATGGATGAAGGGACAGAGTGCACCTTCAGCAAGTATACACATTACACAAAACTGGGAGGTTTGGCTGATAGGCCAGGGAGTATGCTGCTGTTTGGAAGAACCTCAACAGGCTGGATGAATAGGCAGACTGGAACATCATGAAGTTCAGATAAGGAAAATCCAAAATACCGCACCTGGGAATCGTAAACCCAGACTCAAGTACTCATCCTGGAAGGATGTTGACCAACTGGGCTGCAATAGGCAGAAGCATTGCAGCAGGTTGAGGGAGATGATCCTTGACCTCTACTCAACACTGGTGAGACCCGTCTGGGGTGACGAGTCTTGGTCTGGACTCCCTGACACAAGAGACACAAGGACATTCTGGAATGAATTCAACAAAGGGTTACTGAGATAATCAGGAGATTGGAGTACCTGCCATATGAGGTGAGACTTGAGAGAGTTGGGACTGTTTATCCTGGAGAAGAGAACAATTTTATTAAAGACATATCAAACTGATAAACTAAAACACTTAAACGTAACAAATAATTCAGCAGAAGTTCTAGAGATAATATGATATAAAGTTGGATACAGGACGATTAAATCTAGAATTGAAATCTATTAGTTCTCAGTCCCACAAATCAAGGCTGGTTCAATGGCACTTTTTGCTGGTCCCCAATTCTAGTTTTCTGATTCAGGCACACTTGGGTGACATCTGAAATCATGCTCTCACTGAGATCTAAGCTGCTACTGCTCTTTCAGCAAAACTCTGTCTTCTTTATGCACGTCTGTAATACCAGGGATTTGTCCAGAGAAGAGCAATTGAAGACACTGTGCTTCTAGGGTGGCTTTTCCTAACTGACCAGTCTTTTCTTTATGATTTCACTGTAACAATAACATGTGTTGCTTTTTCATTTTGGAATTATGAAATACTACAGTATTTCTATAGCTCTTTTGAGGGCCTGAAGGATCATTTTCAAACTTGAAAGACATGGAAGTGACAGGGCTGAATGCTGCACATGACATTTTTAAAGAGCTCAATTATTTTTCTATCCAGGCAAACTAAGTTCAAAAACTAATAAAGATACTCAACTACCACGCATTTGAAGAATGTCTTGAAGATTTGTATATTACAAGATTTTGATACATTTTTGACAAGACACTTATTCTAGAAAAACTATAGCACTCTT
>NW_010409816.1:24482-33931 GCF_000710305.1 Buceros rhinoceros silvestris
CAATTCATAGAACAAAAAAAAATCTAACAAAGCAATCTATGCAAATCATCTGTTTTAAGGCAAAATCCACATTGCCTTAGACACAAAATGGCTTTCTAGTTAACAACCTATTTACTGTAGAATGAATAAATAAATAAATGCCTTACTTCCAATAACAGATATCTAAACATATGTAAAGCAAAGCAAGAAAAAAATCTTTCTTCAAGCTTAACAGTTTTTATTTCTTTAAACTGGACTTTTTAACTTGAAAACTTTTAACCATTTTTTAAATTACATGGCTTTTATATATAAAACATTGTCTCAGCATGTCACTTATTTATCCAATGTTCTGAGTAAAAGAATTCTAACAGGAATCCGTACTGTTTCATAGTTTCTACTGGCTCTTTATGATGTTCATGCCCCACACATTCACACAAAAATATATTAATATATTCATTTTCTACAAGCACCTATATGCAGTCATTGGTATGCATACGTGTGCGTATATATGCTTGTTTCACAGTAACTCACATCCTCAGGAAGAGGAGTTACTCATCTTTGGAAGTTACCGCACATTATTGCTAATCAGGCCCTCAAAGGTCAGGAAATAGCAAAATAAAACCTGATTGTGCAAATCAATTTCAAATAATTGTGATAAAGTAACGTGATTTTCTTCTCAACACACACACGCAGTCAGTATCATTTGGTGTATTTTGAACTTAAGTAAGGCTGCACTGGCAAGTTGCTTGTCTTTTTTAACTCTGAATGTTCAACTTCTGTATAATTTCTGTAAACAACTGTTTGTCTTTGATGCTGTAAAGAAGAAAAGGACAGAATTCATACCTTTCAGTTCCCCAAACAGTATGGGTGACACTGTGTTTTGGGCATCATTCCCAGGGACACGTCTTCTGCCAGCACATCCTGAAACTGTTTTAACAAAAAGCTATTTTGCTGAAATTCCCTCCTCCCTACCTTCCATGAAACGTTCGCTTGTGTTGAAATGTGTGTTGCGTTGATGTGTTGAAGGTGAACAAAAGAGAAATTGCATCACAGAGATTTTTGAACTTTTTTTTTCTTTTGAGCTTTTGGTGTCAGTGACAATATTAAGCATTCATTTGGTTGTCTTAATTGTGCTTCACAAACAAATTCTAGTTGATTTGTAAAGATTCCTTGCAAGTCTTTCAAAATCCTTCTGTTGCCATATCCAAATGAAGAAAACCCAAACAAAGGTTAAGTGGCGACATTTGTTATGAACATGCCCAGTGTGCTCCCTGTTCAGGGTTCTGAGTAGAATTTATGAACTCTGATCTACCAAGCGTGCAATTGAGGTCCTTAATCATTATTTCTGGGAGAATTTAAGTTAGAATAGAGTGGTCAGAAAGGAGGGCCAAGGGAAGATTTGAAGAATTAAGGAAAGATTGGGAAAACTGGTACCAAACAACTTTTCCAGCACAGCTGAACTTATTTTGACCTTTTCAGTGATCAAGTACTGTACACTGAAGTAAAGATATTGTAGAAACATACTGAATTAACAGATTCCCAATAAGCGCTAAAAATAAGTTGCTGAAGATTTGACAAGAAAAACAGAATTGCAAATCACCTCCTTGGAGGAAAAGCATGTATTTGAATAGAGAAGTTGTTTCATCAGTTTCCTCCAGGTGATTTAATTTCCACTAAATGGGGCCGACCCCAACAGCCCAGCTTTTCTGAACCAGAAGAGACAGAATAAAAACGTATTCACATGAATTTACCTAATAAAAGAGAGAAGTCCCAATGGAAACTAACTCTGCTATTAGAGATTTTAGTTTTCACATGTATTTCACCTCAGCAGACATGTACACACAGAGACACTAATCCCCATGCTATTTTCTACGTTTCTTCATTATCATCACAGCAACAAAAGTGATTGTAAAGATCAGATAATTGTATGAAGATATGAGAAATGTATCACTTTTATGAACACAGCCCTAGCCCTGGATCCGATCTGTTCCTAATCATTACTGTAAGCACAGACGATGCTTGAACTAAAAAGGTATCTTCTGGAGTCTCATTTGAGAAACTTCTTGTTGCTGCCTTGATGGGGTATGATTCATTTCGGTGGCAGTGCAGTGAAAATTTATTCTACTTATTCACTGTAGAGTTTTTATCTGTAACTAAAACTTAACCATTTTATATAACCACGTGCATTGGCACATCCAAATAACTAATAATTATAAATGGGGAATATACTGGTTAGACTTAAAACTTGTTCTGTGTTAATGCTTATATACTAAGTTACCCAGCCTCTAAAATATCTGCCCCCCTAATTCACACTTGATTTGGCCCAGTGCTAACATTCTTTTGTCTGTAACTTCTCAAGGAATATTTGAAATCAATCCAGGAACTTGTGAACCTGTGACTGGCCACACCTAAAAAGGAAAAGGAACAAGAGAGGGGGACAAGGAGGTAAGTAGGCAAACATCTTATTTATGGATGTGAGAGGTGGGAAAATGGTAAAGGCAAGAAACAGAAATTATAAACGAACAGTTTTATACTGTAAAACATGCTATCCATCATAAGGGATCCTGGCTACTAAAGTAATTTAGTGTACTTCCCGAATTTCATCTATACTTTAAATAAAACCTTGAGTTATGTAGCAAAATGTCAAAAGACAGAGTGTGGATGTTGCTCCACAAAATGACTTCAATTCTTTGGCCATTCACTGATGAGATTCAATAAGACTGGTAGAATGAAAAAGAGAAGGGGAAAAAATGGAAAAAGAAGAAAGGTAATTTTCATGTCGCAACAGAAAAGGGATTTTGAAAGAAAAAATTAATTAGTAGTGAGATAAAATTGTGAGAATTAAAATTAGAAGCCCGTAATATCCTAACTGTAAAAAACATCACTCAGGCATACTGTAGTTAAATGAAAAATATTCACTTACCCCTACTCTCAAGAAATTTCAGATAAACACCTCCCTGATTACAGATCATCAGAAAAAAATCCACAATTCTTAGAGCACTTATTGAGAAGACCCTACTGTCAAAGTCTTCTACCAGTTCTGGTGTCAAATAAATGAGAATGTACTTTAAAAGTTTTCATCAGCCTTCTTAGAGAAACATAGGATATGATCACCATAAAAGATCATGTAATATTTATGACTATTAAGAAAGGGTGTATACATTATTATTCTCTATGACTTATTGCAATACTAGACATATTGGTGGGCCTTGCTGTACTAAATGCACTATGTGGAAGTTCCAAGTTCTTTGGAAAATAATTGCTTACTCTTAACTATTCTTGTGTTGAAATCTACATTTTCAGTCCATTCCAAACTTGAAATCAGTAAGACACCCTTGCCTGTAATTTAATAGGGAATTCTTATGTGCAATTCTGCTATATTCCTCACTGAATTAATACATATATTTTATACACTTGATCTAAGCTTCTGGCTTCGGATTTCTTCTTCATGTTAGATTACTGAGCGTTTCAATTTTCCTGGCATTTTTTCATGACTTTCTGCAATACTTTCTGCTACACTCTATCCGATATTTACTTTCTGCATAACCGTTACTTTGAGTTAGGATCTTTTTTGTACATTTTTCCACAGGAATATCATATACAGCCTTTATTAGAGAGCAACTACGCAGACATTCAAATTATGTGTCATCTTGTAAGTGAATATAGAGACTGTTTGGCTATTGGTTTGAAGTAGTAGTAAAGCTGTAGTTACTAATAATACTATGGTCATGTAGACGTCCATCACTTTGATCTTTCAACTTAAACAAAAAAAACCCTCAAGAGCAGAAGATACATAGTATGGTATATTCGAGTGAATTACATTGGTAAATTCAGATGTACAAGATAAGAATTTGCAGAGAGGTTCTTTAAGATTATGAATATATTCTGTTTGCTTGAAGTGAAAAACAGAAGCTCAAGCAGAAAATAAAAGAGACATGGTTAGTTGCTTATCAGGGAGGTACCTGCTGCTTATTCAGTTTGGGATGATGTCATTTGAATAAAAGGTCAAAGCACTTGAAGTTGTGGATTAATGAATTAGCCATTAGACTGAATGGTACAAAAAAGCACAAGTGGTATTTTCTGGCATATTATAAGTCATCATATTAAATTATCCTAGAGACCCCAGGACAGATTTCAGACAGAAATTAAATGCTACTTTAATGAGGAAAAGAAAACATGTGAACAATAATATCTGGAAGAAAATATGAATATTCAAAACTGTAAACATACACATGAAAAATACATTACATGCAGTAACAGTTAAAGAATTATGGCTACTTTAACATGAATGGGAAGGAGTTAATTCATGTTAATTCATATTGAATAATATGAATTAATAGCTTTGTTTAAAGAGAAGGTTGTGCTGGAAGCCTGGCGACATAACATAACAAATGTAACTAATAATGATTACTGGAATATTCAGAAAAGAATGGCTCAGCATAGAAAAGTAATGCTTAATCTTCAAGGTAAATACAAGTATGCCAAGAAATAAAGATGCACTCAGAACAGATGGCCTGCAAATCGTTAAACAGATAAATCAGGAAAGAGATAAATTATAAACAAAACATAAGAAAGCTGAAAATATAACCAGATAAGGATCAGAAAACTGAAACTGTTACAAACAGAATTTTATACGTACACAGAGAATACAGAAAACAAGGGAATTGTTTCCTTTGGTTTTTTGGGTTTTTTTTAAGAGTGCAGGTAAAAATAAAATAAAACAGCAGTATATTAGGATATAGCATTAAAAAACTTCAGCAGAAATCAGTAGGAATTCAGCTTAACATCTATTTATATCCAACAGAGTTGCTGGTTAAAGCAACAAATACACCTCAGCTGCAGACTTGCCAAAACACTATGTGGTTTACGGCATGTTACCCCTCAAAACACCATCTCCGTAAAGCATGGACGTTCAAATTTACGTTATATATAGGAAAAGTTTAACGTCATTAAAATTTTCATCTTAAGACACTTTACATTCAGTTGCAGATGCTAGCTTAGACCTAAGATTCGAAAAAAATTTAACCAAGTCTCATATATTTTGTAAAAATTGTAGCCTAAATTTTTTACTTGCAAAGAAGCTTAGATTACTCTGTTAAGTACTATACATTATGTATTAAATGACAATTTAAGTTACACTTTCACAATGTAAAACTGCTCAATGTATCCCATGTACACTCATATGAGGAAAGAAGTAATTATTACAAAAGATGTGAAAGCTTTATGGCTGAACAAGACATTTTGCAATGAAATCCATGATCAAAGAAGACTTGGAAACTCCAAAATCAAGATAGACCTTGGGTTCTGTAAAATGTTACAGCTTCTGCTGAGCTGAGTGTTTATCCTTCTCTCCATGATATTCATTCAAACTAAAACCCGAGGAGTGGTTTGTGAGTGCTCGGAATTTAGTACGTTATTATATCTTGCATAATGAGCTGAAATTTCCTCAGTGTACAAAGGACACAACATTAAAATATTTCCCACTAATATATTTGACAATGTTTTACCTAAAATTTCAACAGCTTTCAAAATAAGTTTTCTTTAGCCTTAATTCTAGACCTCAAAATACTTTCTCTGAAGGAGTCCTGAACACTTTCCACCTTCTTTTCAAAAGTGCAGATGCAAAGTGTTAAGAATCAACATCACTGAATCGCAAAGACTCTCAGACAATGGAAAAATATTGCAACCCAAGCCTAGCTATGAAATCCAGGTTCTTATAACAGCAACGGGCCAGAATCCAGTACAAAACCTCCCCACCTGCACAGGTTTAGAAGAATGAAGATAACACACACCGCTCACCACCTGCACAGACAAGCACACACTGATCCTGCATGGGCTGAGCATGGAGTAACTACTCAAACAGTGGTAACTGATTAAGTCACTCCTTAACACAGGTAATTTGATTAATCTACACAACTGTATGGTAACATATATAAAACCCACCTTCCTCAGTATCTAGTGTCCCCAAGCATTAGTCTGGGACATACACACAATTCTACATTTTGTCCATGTCTCGCTCTTGGTCAGCAGTGGACTCTCGAGGCACGAGTGTGTGTTTGAGTCCTACCAGAAAGAGAGGTGCACTAGTGGGTTTGAGTCCCACTAGAAAGGAAGTGAGTCCCACTGGAATTCCCTTGACATAAACACACAAGCCTGTTACATTATCTCGTACACTCACATGATCACGCGCTCTTTCCTATTATTCATTAAAGGTGTGTGTGATGCTTATCTTTGCCAACTGGAACAGTAGCACCTACGTTCTTTCTTACATATTTCCCTTAGCCTCAATAGGCTGAATATTCCCTGCCATAAGAAATGAAAAATAACTTTTTGTCTGTGAGTATAATTTGTGTTGATGAATATTATTATTCATCATGTAAACTGCCCCATCAACAGAAATAATGTATTTAAAATAAAATAAAATAAAGCCTCATTAAGCCTTTTTGAAACTGATGTACATGCAAGTTACTTGGGTGTTTGTTTTGGTTTTTTTTTTTCATTTTTATGATGAATAGGTGTGGTTTCTCCTCAAGTGAAAATGGACAAACCACCTGATGTTTTATCTAAGAAACAAGATAATTAATTTCAACCAAGATTTGTAACATAATTTATCTTACATTATTAGCCTAATATAAAAATATTTCATCAAACTACACAACCATATGAAAGACAAGAATTCTATCCAGACAGCTTAAATGATCTATTTAAAGGTGCAGAAAAATTAGAAACACACACAAAAAAAACCTTGTTATGAAGGCACTGTTAGCAAAATTATCATTTTCTTTCTCAACGGATAAGGGTTCTCAGACAGCTGTTTTTCACACTGTAGTTTCTCATGGTAATCTTTAATTTTACAGCTCCTAATACAAACATGATAGGTGACAGGGATAATGAAAACAAATTTGGAAAATAGCATCATTCCACGAGAAAATAACAGTTTGCTCCCATAAAGAGGGCTTGGCATTTGGAAAAGTCTTAGCATACTTCTCTGAGAGAGGAATTTATCTGCTCACATTTACTGACAGTAATTAAAAAAAAATATGATGAACACTCAATGAATCTGCAGCAAGTGCAGTACAAATATAAATAATATACAAATATAAATAAAGATGGATTGTAACCTCACAATTATTTCAGGTAAGACCTAGGTGTGGGCTAACACCCAAAACAGATGCCTTTTCCTGAATTGACTAGAGTTTATGACATGCTCTGAGGTATCCTTATGCCTCTAGTCGTCCCATCAACAAAAGAGTCTCCCATAGGTCTTGGATCTGACAGCACTATGTGGGTGTCTTGCACATCTTAAGGAAGTTAAAGTGGCACCGAGCACTTACGTGTGGGCTCTTGGCTTAATCCATAGCAGTTTAAAGACCCAGCACTGCCAGTGAAGGTCTGATCAACACAGATGATTGAATCTAAAGTGCAATTCAGCTGACCAGGTTTGTTCTTGAACATGTTTATGGCATAAGAGAAAACCGGGATAGCTAACCTGTCCCCAAATGTGCTGCTCTAGAATAGGATGAATGTCCTCTGCCACATCTGTCTTATGCAGATGTTCTTGAGAACCTGAAGCATCTAACCTGAAATACTCCATTGGACACAGTTTTAGAAGATAAGTCAGATTTGTCTTTTGGCTCTGCTATGGATATTTTTGCTCAGGTCTCTACTGACTAAAACAGAAGCCTACATAGCCACGGCTCCAACAAGCACCTTTTACCAAAACATTCATTTAGGAATTTTAGTCCTGAATTTAGTCTCTCTCAGCCTGTCTTCCCTTCTGAAGTACAACATTCTAATCTGTACTCTAAAATTATAATGAGGCTTGATGTAAAATGTCAGGTAGGTTCTAAAAATGTATCTGAAAAAAAAGACTTCATATAAAAGTCCTCTGTCCTTTTTGAGAACGTCTGTTATTATTAATACCTTGTTTATGTAATAGCTCTGAGACTAAAGATAGGCATTGTCAAAAATTCCCTTTCATATCTGCTAAAAGAGCTGCTCTTTTTTCATATTGTTTACCCTCTCAAATTCCATGCTTTTCACAAGTAAACATTTTTTAATGAGTCAAAATTAACAAGATTGGATGATGTTAATTATCTCTGATACGCACAGAAGACAGTCATCAAAATAGTACCTATCCCAATGTTAACGAACATAGGTCAAAGACACAGCTCCTCTGAATAAATAAAATCTGCCCGGGACTACCAGGTTTTAGAATGATGTTATTTATAGCGGGGAAAGAAGGTATGTTTAATGCATTCAACACAGATTCTTTTTAAAGGAAAATGGAGTAGGAATTTTTTTTTTCTTGATATTGATGATCAACTGCAAATTTCAATATACGATTTGTGTGTAAAAAAGTAAGATCTCATTTTTAAACTGGTTCACATGTATATTTTACTTAGACTATCTCTAATTAGTATACTTAAAGAAAGAAAAGTCCTTCAAACACAATGACGTTTTAAAAACCTCAACTTACACACTTGCAACAAAGAAAGCTTTACCTCCTCAGGAATGCAGAAACACATCTTTTGTAGAGCCAAACTTTAAGACCTAAACTTTAAAATACTGCAATTACGCGCACTGAGTTCTCCCATGTAAGAATGTAAATAAACATCTTTATGGAAAATAGAAAACAAAATAAATTAAGCAGTGATCTGAGTGACATTTGGCGGGGGGGGTTGTTGTTGTTCTGGGGTTTTTTTGCACAAGTGCTTTCACAAAAATGTACGTTCATTTTACAGATGTTGGTGGAAAGATATCTTACTCTGAAGATGATTCTTTTCCAGACAACAAAAGTATTAACAATAGATAAAATTATTTTATAATGTATTTTAATACACTGTGAGTAGTATCTGTTCTAAGGAACTTTATGCCACAAGTATGGAAAACTCAGACAGAGAGAATAGAAAAGAAATCAAAATGAAATTAGTAATTTTTTTTCCTCTAACAAAAATCTTTTGCTGTTTACTCAAGAAAATTGTAAAATATGTCTAGCATTGCCAGGCATCTCACTATTGATATATTGGCAGGTGAAGAATTATTTTTCTGATAGTTGATAGAAAACTTGTTTTATTTTATTGAAGTAAAAATATACCATGAAAACAAGCCTTTACCCAAATCTTAAAAGATAAATTACTAAGAGCCCAAACTGACTTGGGGTCAAAGTATGGTCCTAAATGCAACATCTGATCCTGAAGTTCAAATTTTATTATGACCTCTTTTAATTAAAATGATGGATAGAATTCGTTTTCTTTCCTCTATAGAGTACCAAACCAGAACAACAAACTTCAAGGAGAAATTAACTTACTATTTGATTGGAAAATACCTGCCAAAATAATTGCTAACAAAAAAATGTTTTTGATAACAACAGTTACAGTCAATAAATTCCCTTAAATTGGAAGCAAAAAAAAAAAATGTAGTATTCAAGTTCAGAGCCAAATTCCATTTAAAATGTAACCAATTATTAC
>NW_010409816.1:34020-41975 GCF_000710305.1 Buceros rhinoceros silvestris
AAGTAGTATTCAAGTTCAGAGTCAAATTCCATTTAAAATGTAAACAATTATTACTAAGAGCTTCTGCAGAACACAAAATATCAAGGAGTTTTAACGACACAAACAGGAATAGTGATATGGAAATAAAGCACTTACAGCAAAGAATCATCTAGATTGGAAAGAACTTTTAAGATCAAGTCCAAGTCACCACTAAACCATGTCCGTAAGTACCACATCCATACATCTTTCAAAAACCTCCAGGGATGAGGTCTCCACCACTTCCCTGAGGAGCCTGTTCCAATGATTCACAACCCCTCCTGGGAAAAAAATTTCCCCAATATCCAATCCCAATCTCCCCTGGCACAACTTGAGGCCATTTCCTCTCGTTACGTCACTTGTTACTTGGGAGCAGAGACCAACACCTGCCTTGTCTCAACTTCCTTTCAGGTAGTTGTAGAGTGTGACAATGTCTCCCCTCAGTCTCCTTTCTCCAGGCTAAATAACTCCATTTCCCTCAGCTGCTCCTCATAGCACTTGTGCTCTAGACCCTTCTCCAGCTTTGTTGCCCCTTTTTGAGACCAATATAAGACGATGTTCAAAACTTAAGACCTAAATTGTTTGAAACCTTTCTCACAAATCCTTATTGTAAGACCTTACAATATTAGCTCACTGTTTTTCTATCAGCACCAGTTCTCAGCTGCAGTGTACTCCTTTTTGAGACCAATATAAGACAATGTTCAAAACTTAAGACCTAAATTGTTTGAAACCTTTCTCACAAATCCTTATTGTAAGACCTTACAATATTAGCTCACTGTTTTTCTATCAGCACCAGTTCTCAGCTGCAGTGTACTCACATGTCATCACTTATAAAGGCGTTCTCTGGAGAATCTAGGGTTTTTTTTTAATCTCCACTTGTCTCATATTTCAGACCTTTTTTTTTCTTCTGTTTACGCAGTTGATATATCTATTTAAACTATGATGTCTATAATGTTTTTAAGGAAATATGAAATGAATGACAGTTCACAATAAAAAATATTGGCCACAAAGAAAGAGGCAGATAAACTATTGTGGAAAAGTACTGAATTTTCCAACTTCAGAGAAGTAAGGCAAAACACATTTCTGAAGTCACTGCTGATATTCTGCCTCTGATTTACTAACTAGGCCGTCCTGCAAAACCTTCTTAGTATTTGACTGTGATGATGAAGACTAACACAGCAGCCCTTAACAAAATTTTAGGGAGTCTCAAGAAACAACTAAGTCATTCTGCAACTGCAACTAAGTCATTTGAGCAATACAAAAAGGAGGAGGTGATGTAGCATTCTATGTGATGAAAAAATATCATTACATGATGTTACAATCTGGTGATCATCTACAGAGAAATATTTTGACAACGGACTAATAATACTGTTTAATAAGTAGTAGCATATGAATAAGTGTCAGTACATTAATTTAGGAGCACCATTTAAAAGAAAAAAACACTAGGAATCAAATGTTACACACAGCTTGGAAAATGTCAACATGAGACGAGTGCTTCCACTAGTACAATGAGGCAGCCATAAAGCAGATATGGTGCTCTAAAGAGCACTGACAGACCACACATTTTATGGTTCATCACATAAAATATCGGTGCAGAAAGACGTCATGATCCACCTTTTTTCTCCTAAAGAGTCTCTAACTCCCTGCTACTGTCAAATTTTCTGAGGTTTTTATTAATAAAAGGGGCATGGGTAAACTGTCCTGTATTTTATTAGTATCTCACCCATCAGACCTATTGCATGAAAGGAGAAAGGCTGTATCTGTTCTTGAAGAGAGGAGGCTAGACAAGCTCCTTAGCTTTATGAAGCTCTGTATAGTTGGACTTTAAGTATGAAGGAAACAGAGAGAGTTCAAACAACGTGATGAAACTGCATTTGGAAAGAGGAGGAAAAGAAAAGGAAAATATGGAAGAAATTTAAATTCCTTTAATTATACAGATTTTTCTTGGTCTTGAACAGGAAACAACCAAAACTCTATACAGTTGCTTACTGGAAGATCTGTTTTACTTTTACTCAGTAATACAAAGAACTTGGTTCTAGTCCTTCAAAAATATAAGGAATAAATTAGGAAAAAAGAAAAAAAGTTATTGGAGGAAGATGTCTCCAGAAACTTTTTACACCGATTATATAAACATCTGGAACTATTCTGCTATTGAGAATAAAAGGCCACTATTATTTGCATAAATGTAAGCATTTTTAATGTAACCGTTTATTAGTATAATATTGATTTTAAAAAAATTCAAGTTACTGAAGTAAAACTCAAAGCTATGTTTAAAGTTCAGAAGTGCTTTCCAGTTGTCCAACTGTGTATATCTTAACTTCCTCCAAGCTGAAAATCCTACTCTTCTCAGATATGAAGAAAAGTTCCCGTTTAATCCCCACATATAATAAAAGAGCAGTCATGATCTAAAAATTGAACATTTTCTATAATTATTTATGAATCATAAAACATCTGCAAGAATTAAAGTCTATTTGTAATGCACAAGCTTTGTGCCTTAGAAGAATCATTCATACAAAGCCATGGGAAAAAAAAAAACAAAAGGTTCTTTTTAATGGTATATAATAATAACAAATTACTTCCCAGTGGATTTTTCACTGTCATTTATATCTCTGGGAAAGTATAAAATAGCAATTTTTGCCCATTTAAAAACCCAGCAATAAGAATTTTTTGAAAAAAAAAAAGAAAAATTATATATTTTTATTCTATTAGTATCTGCTAGTCCTAGGGGAACGTAATTTACACACTCATCCTGTGTATCTCATACAATGTAATGCAGTGCCATAACAACATTCAGCACCATGGAACAACCTGAAATCCCCAGAATTTACAATTCCATTCAAAACAAATTGAATTAATCTATCCTTGAGTAAAGTTCCTGAAAAAAAAGCAGCAAGTCAATATAAAGAATACTTATGGAGAATGCATCCATAAAGGATGGAGATGACTGGATTATACCTCCCCTCCTCCAAAATACATAACACCCTTGTCTTGAATCAACCAGAGAGGAAGGTAAAATACTGAATGATATTGTGGCCAAGAAACCAGACTGCTTAACTGGATAAATTCAATTTAAAATGGTTTCATAGGGAAATCTCATCTGTACTGGCTGACCTGTTGAATAGTTCTCTTCCATTTTCAGTTATAGAGACCACTGTCGTCTCCTACAAGAATTCAGTATCATTCAGTTGTCAAAAGGAAGGAATGACTAAACACATTTTTCCTTTTCAGTGTTTACCATTTATCCAAAAGGAAACTAGTCATTGTTTGGAAACCAGTATGAGAATGACAGCACATGTGAACACTGAGTAAAACAGTCAAAGAAAGAGGAAATGGGAGTAAACTATGGAAAAGGACATTGAAAACACACAAAGCCTGATGTAAAGGCTTCAGCTGGTTTTCGCACTATAGAATTTCAAGCCTCAAACTGACATGATATGCCGAGCTCGGTTCAGATAGCATTATCTTCATCTCACACTTTTGAGTCCAAGCAATTATGTGACGTTACTAAGCACAGACTTTAACAGTTTATTTAAAAATTTATATTCTATTTGGTACTTCTAATCAGTATATAAGCTGTGCATCTTCCTTTCTACACACTATACCAAAATTAGCCATTTTACTACTTCTTGAATTACAAATGCTACAAACTACCCTTGTAAAGATATATACTACATCATAGTATCTTTTCTTTCTGAACTTAAGTGACTGACAAAATATAAGAAGCAGATGAAAATATAATACATTCTTAAAATATTTTTCAGATAGAGGTAAGCACTACAGCAACTTTCAGAACTCTGTCTTTATTCTGTAGTCTATTTATTTTAATTAGGAACTCAGGTCAAAAAAGGTAGATAGAATAATTTTACCTTTCAGAGGAAATAGTAATTGAGTTTATTAAACCACTTTGTATAAAACCAGACCTTTTTGACACTGTAAAAAAAAATATTCTCTAAGGGAAAAAAAAGACTGAAAAGTTAAGCTAATGGGCCATGTGAAATTAAAATGTGGTAACCGTCTGTCTGGAATTCTTCTCTAAAATCTCATGCATCAGTTCTGAGGTCTGAAGTGTTGCTTGCTAATAAAATGTACCAATAACATGCATGCAAATACAGGACACAGATGCATAAATTAGTTGCACATATTCAAATAGATTACAAAGTAAGAATAGATAAAACCAGATAAAAATTTAAAGGAAAATTTTAACAATTGAGAAACTGAGAAGGACTGGTAAAGTTATGATCCATGTTAAGAAATTAGACTACACTTGATGCACTAAGACAGTATCTAAATTTTTTTGACTCCTAAGTAAATGTAATTTCAAAAAGCAAAATAAACTTTAATCTAAGTTTAGTTACATATTATCTATGGGGAAAAGAAACAAATGTTCCATTCTGTCTTACCAAGAAGAAAGGATTGGAAAAGCTCCTGTTCCGCAAACTGCAGCTTCAAATGCATTTTATTTCAAGATTATCTTAGTGAAAAGCTTAGGAGGCCACACTAGTGCTCATTGAAGAAAGCTTTAGGGCTGAATAATATAAGCATACCCAAATGCCATTTTTCTTTGCTTTTGAAGAATTATATAATAAATACTTCCACAATATCCACCCCAATAATAGAAAATTAGTTCCAGATGATGATACTGCTTCACAGCTATCAAATCTGATAAATATGGCATGCCCATGCATTTATACACGTGTGAAAACATGCATGTGTGGAGATGGACAGAGAGTCTAGCTGTTTGCTTTCTATGTATGTGTGCTAGGATTAACACACACATATTAAAAGATAATATAAATATAATACTCCCACACATTCATCTTAAAAGTGTGAAGCTAGGCATAGTCAATATCTGTTGCAACAGCAATATCAGATAATTATTTACTAGAAAGACACAAAGATAACAACCTTCCTAGTAAATGTGAATATTTTGATTAGCACGTGTTCTGCCCATCTGCTGAAATCTTAAAGCAAATTGAAACAAGATTAGTCAATATTTGTCGTCAAACTATTCATGCAGTTTCTGCCACCATTAGGAGGTTTTACTTGAATTAGCTACAAAATATTCTCCCTTCTTCCTGTTTTAAATGACGGTGATGTGCAGAATATGTTTCATCTCGTTCTTTGATCAGTTGTCTCTATATCAAGCAATTCACCCAAAGAAAGGCAAAAAGGGACAATGATTTTCAAATTCACTAAAATATTTCTAAGAGATTGAATTCAACTGGCATGACCAACTGGGAAAGCATGCTTTGAAGGACATGAAGTAATGCCCACCTTGCTCATTTACACATAATTTTACTGATATCTGTTTTGACACACAGTACATTTCTTTGCCGCTTTGAAGGACATGAAGTAATGCCTACCTTGCTCATTTACACATAATTTTACTGGTATCTGTTTTGACACACAGTACATTTCTTTGCTCCTTTAGCATATGTTCATATTTTTTTGTCTTACTGCTTGCATTTTATTCTTAATATTTCAAGAAAGATGTTCCTTTTCTTCATGTTTATCAAATAATCTACATGTTTATATTACACACACAGAAATTTCTGTAAGTCTTGAGATCCACTATCTGAAAAGGAGGCCTGACTTCTACGGATTAATGAAAATTTATGTTTTGTCACAAAAATCACGTAATTGTTCTCAGAAATAAATTCTGAATACTCTCTCTATTCTGTTTTTTGACCTAGGCATTTGCCATAGAAGAGCTAAACTAATTTGGTAGAAAGAAACAGTGCCTATAGACAAAACAGAGATGCAGAATAGTCTTTGTTTAAAAAGCAAATTCTACAACAAAGAAATCATGGATGTGAATCTACTTACATTTCTTCTCTAAATGTTTGCGTTTTCCAAAACAGTATTATTCAACCGGCATTATCATAAACCTTTTAGATAGAATAGACAGAATTGAAATCTAAACAGATAGTAGAAAGCTTCCAAAAGTTAACTTACGTGATCAATCAGTTCACGAACCATTCCATTCCACTGTCCGCTGGCATCTTCCTGGGCTCCGTATTTTCCATCCTCCACCAGCCTAATCTCATAGGAAAATCCAAGTATAGTAGACAGCTCCCTGAGGAGGTCAATGCAATAACCTTCAAATCGATCATTTCCGTACAAGGGTTTGTCAGACTTCTTGAACATAACATATGGCTCTTCCTGTAAAAATTAGAAAGACAGGATGGATAGTCAATGTTCCCACACCTTTCTCTTCTGTTTAACTTAAAGCAGTACACTGTCATGATACCACTCCCTGTACAACAAACTGAAATGAAAACTAGAAATCTTCTAGCTTTTGGTTATGTCTGGCTACAATCTATATTTATATTCAAATAGAGCTTAGTCAGAAGACACTCTCATTTTTAGTTGAAAAAATGACACTAAACATAATAGACATATCTTCAAGGAATTCATATAAACACCAAATTTAAACGAGTCTTTAGGAAGTTACATTATTCATTAATATCAAACGTGTTCTTTGGATGGATGTTGTAAGCCTCTTAAAATACAGGAAAAATGTGTTTTGGCAATTTAGAAAATTAATTCAAAATCCATCAAATGTTTTAACTATTAGGTTTTACACTTTGCTTTACAAAAGTATTTTAACTGTTTTGTCAATGCTTTGTTAGATCAAAGCATAGAAAACACACAGGGGGAGGAAAGAGTCAGTGAAAACACCTGCTGTTCTGTTACCTCGTGTTATAGGGTGCCATTTACTAGTGCAGCAAACCCAGATAGAAGTTAACTCAAAAATCAAATTCTGTGATACGTATTCCATTAAAATTGAATTTATTTTCTTTCAACATTTTTTTATGTTTAATTTAAACTACAATGTGAATTTTTGCATAACATGCAACATAAGTTAAAATGACTGGCAAGAATATTCATAATGATGGGAAAAAAATTAAACATTTAGCAAAATATTTGAGTTTTACAAATGTTTCTCAATAGCCTTCCCCAAATTGTAAGCTGAAGGGAAGAAGACAGAAAATAAACGGTAGAGTTTTCCACTACAATATGATACCAATGTTCAGATTGTATTTGGTAGGATAAATAAACAACTCAGTCTTTACTCATGTTTTAGACAGGTTTCTTTCCATTTTTTACACTAATAAAAAAGTAAGTACCAAGTAAGGTAAGGCAAACTGTAGTAAATACAATTACTGCACCAAATACATCTCTCACTGAATAACCAGATAAACTCTACAGGGTAAGTTAACTAGATTCATACAGCCCTAAATCTCCATATCAACACTTAGCAGGATTAAAGACAGTTCATTCTCCAGGCATCTGACAGCTTCAATAAGGGTTTGTCAGCATTCATGATATAAACATCTGAGGTGTCCTATGATTTAAACATTGTACCTGCCTAAAACTGGAAATTTAGCATACAAGATTTTACCCACATTCATGAAAAAACAGGTTTTAATGATTTCAGATGTATTAGAAATTACCTTTAAGAGTTCATGGAGGCTTCAAGGAGACTGTAAAAGGCTTATCTTTAAACTCTTCCCCAATTCAAAAAACTTCACAAATTGGAGAAAGAAGGTCTAAGACATTGTAGACTAAACAATTTATTTTTATCCTAAGCAAATTATGAAACTAATTCATTTGTGAGAATCTAAAGTTAAGAGATTATAGAGAAGGGAAGAAGTTGATGAAAGTCATCCTGTTCTCCCTAAAAATATGAAGACCATTTGACTGACTGCAAATGTGCATTTCACTGAAAGAGATTAATTCTCAATCTGAAAAATTATAGTAAGTTATATTCCTTTACAGGGTATAGTTAAATATTTCCACTTATTCTTGAACAGAAAATATGCTAATTGGATGTGTCAAATTTCAGAAAATAGAAGATTAATCTTAAAATTGGTATTGAAAAGGAATTAATTCAACAGTTCAGTGGAATAACAAATTGCAGAAATTCAGGAGGGAAA
>NW_010409816.1:42049-47728 GCF_000710305.1 Buceros rhinoceros silvestris
GGGAAAGAGCTGATCAGGTAGTGACTCTATAAAATTAAGTTTCAGATATCATAGAGGATCATGGACTAGACTCAACAATATCAAACCATTACCTGTGAAAAATAAACCCTAAACCCCTGACCTACTTCGATATGCTTTTAGCAGAAGTTGGAGGACCTGCACTGGCTCCTTCCCATCAAAACTACTCTACATTTTATATTTTTGACACCGTTAGTGTTTCAATTGCTGTATTCCATTCAGTTTTGGGTACTGCATTTCAGAAATATGAACCAAGGTCTACAAAGTAGGATGTGGAAAGACTGAAAAAATTTAGGTTGCTTCCCTCAAAGAAGAACTGACTGAGAGGGAAGTGATAAAAGTCTTCAACACATACAAAGTTGTTGCAAAAAGGAGCCAGCGCAGTTCTTTTATGTAAAGGGAACAAGAATTAACTATCTCCAATTTGGGAGGGAGGAAAGGGGGGGATTAGAAATTTGGAGACAGTTCATAATACTAACTATACTTAAGTAGGTTATCTAGAATATGGACTGTTTTGCTACAGGGAAAAGCTAAACTCAATCACTTTTTGATTAAAAAAAAAAAAAAAGGCCAAGAAAACAGCTACCTGTGGCAACTGTTTCTGATGTGAAAAGATCATTTACTATCCAGGAAGTGAAATCATGACAACTGAAAAATTGTCCATTTCGAGTGCGAGGTTCTGTGTTTTGGGAATTTTCAAAAATGTTTGGAATTTCTTTATCAATAGTACTTAAAAATTATTTAATTTAAATATATTATCCCAAAATAAATTTGGATTTCAATAAAATTGTTTATCTATGCTTTAAATCCTAACATTTATTTCTGAAGGTGGTAAAAGCCCCTGTTTCAGATGTAAAAAGACTCAGACTTGTGCTTCCCAACCATGATATTGTACATATGCCTCTGTAAGCATTATGAAAGTCCTATGTGTTTTAAAATGCTCATGTACACAGATTCTAGACATTTGCTCTCTAAGTTGCTCAGATATTTACAGAGTCACACATCCTCCAATCTATCTGGAATCTTGACAAGATTCTTGACAACAGTTTGTTTATATCTTCTATTCCAAGCAATCCTGAATTATATGGGGCAGAATTTAAATATGAGCGATATGAGGGAGGCAGTATAACCACCAGTTCATGTTTTATGTCTCCTTTACTTAGTAAGGACAGCTAGATTTTCTTCACTGAGCCACCCAGCTCACCCGTGCAATCTTGCATATTCTCCTGTAAGACTATTACAGCACTCTTCAATCGTTTTATCTGTTCTCCTGATGCTTTTTTACTCTTTGTTAAAAAAACCCAACCTTGCAGCTTTCCGGAATTCATATCTCCAATTCTATATTCTTTTATTATTCTTTACTCTGACCAGCTTGGATAAGGGCTACAATAGTCTCTATGCAATTATTTAATAATTATTATTTTGTTACAGAAAAAAAGCTTTTGCTGAGAAGTCTGACCACTGAGTTATTAATACTCTCCTAATACTTTCACAATCCTTACATTAAACTGTAATTTAAAGGATCTTGCTGCTTCTCCTTATAAGTCTTCCACTGTCCAAAACATTTGCTTTTTCTCCTCAGACCTTTTATTTTCATGTAAAGCATTTTTTTTTTTAATTAGCTTCAACAGGGTCAGGGTTCATCTTTGATTTATCAGGAAGTGGATTTTGTCAGCTTCACCTGAAATAGCTCTTAACCCAAAGTTTTCTCTAGCTCTCATTTGCTCTGGTAATATACAATACACATTCTAAATAATGAACATGGCATTCACATATTCTGGACAATATAATCACAGCTCTAATTCTACAGTTAGATAACCCACCGTAATAATAGTAAAAATTACTAGAAAAAGCAAAAAATGGAAAAGGTGTTATTTCAATGCCAACAGAGAGGCACATACCGAGCAACAGTATCCTTATTATCAGTGGTCAGAAACACGGAGTACATTTCTCCAACTTTCAGTTTATTCCTCTAACACCAAACTATCAGATTTGTTCTGTTTTTTTTCAGCTGGTTATATTTCATATGGATAGCTTTTTATCTGAAAGGAAAATCTTCACACCACTAGCTCCTTTTAAAATAGGAGGGTTTAGAGGAATAAAAACAAACAACTAGAAATTTTGATTTTTCACTGGAGGTAAACTGCCGATACCTCTAGCACTCAGGACAACAGTATAACAAGATAACCCTCTCTGGGGTTTCTTAGAAATCTGGAATATAGTGCAAATGCATTAAGCACCCCCATTGCACCTGAAGGAGATACTCACATGAACAGTTTATAGTTTTAAATGTTCAGTTTGGCTAATTAATTCTATGAATGTAAGCTTGGGATATCTAGAGAATGCAATCACCCCTTTATGCATGAGTGGCTATAAATATTCAGTGTAATATAGGTGAGCAATTTGGAAAAATCCAGCACTACAGAGTTAGCAATAATTTTCTCACATATGCCGTCAAGACTATTTTCACTGGTTCTCAACAACATTGCAGCACCATTGTTGTCACGTCAGTTAGACTTCAACACGTGAATATCAGAAATAGGTCTTTCTAGTATGAGATTTCTTCATGTTTTCAGCAAATTTCTGCCAACTTATCTGGCTTATTCAAGCTCATCTTGTGCATATGCGACTTATTTAATGACCATAGAACAAGAACGTGTAACATGTGTGACTAGTATACTTGGAGTTTGTTTGGAAAACAGTGTCTGTGATCATAACCATTTTTTTTAAAGGATGTTAAAGAAAAACCAGGCAGGTACAGGAGATCACTTAATTTGACCATGTATACCAGCCTACTGAAGTTGCCTGTGGCTGCTAACTTGAGAGCAGCCACCTTTAAATTGTGTATTAGACTGCCACAAAAACTAGTGTTTGAGTGCCATAGCAAATTATAGCATATGCAGAATTCATATTCTGTAGTTCTGATCTAAATATCATCTTAATAACACTAAAGGAAAATATAGCGTTAAAGCTGTGAATGGCCTTATACTCTGCTCTTGAAGCTTCACTGTAGTTTAGATGCAATAAGATGTTTGTTTTTCAAGTGCAAAAATTATCAAGACCAGTTATGAAACAGTGGTCATGACTGTCAGTAATTGTGTGACTTTTTTCCTGCCCATGGAAATCCTACAAGGAGCGCAAATTGGATCATACAGAGGAAAGCTGTATTTTAGAAACCACCAGCATCAAAGGAAATAAAAAAATTATTTCAACACTCCTCCACAACTGTTCATCCTAAAATACAAGAAAATCTAACACACTTGCAAAGAGATTTCTGAAGAGTTAAGAAAATTTAAAAATATTTTTGGAGCAATTTTCATCTAAAAAAGTTCTATATGAAGCAAGTATACAGCAGGATAAAATCCTTCCTTTCCAGCAATGTTATTCTATATCTTAACAGACTTTAAATTCAGATGAATGCACTCTGTGATAGTCTGAGAACTCTCAAAGATTTAAAATGACCACAAAGGGATAGGGTTTTATTCTCAGAGATCACTCTAATCCAGAGAAAGAAGGTAAATGAAAAACAGCCAATTCTAGTGACTCAAAAAGTGATATAATACAACTTGACCTTGTTTCATGAAACAAAGATTTATGCCTAGTTAAAAAGACTTATAATTTATACGGCCTTTATTTCTACAAAAGGAAAATCAATTATCCACAAAAAAAGCTAACCAGTATCCTGTTCAGTTGACTAGAAAGAAATAAGCATTTGTTCAATACAAAACATTATAAGATCAAGTCTAGAGAGGATACAAGGTAGAAAAAATGTTTTATTGAAAACTTACTAATATAATTGCCTGGATAAAATTATGAGAAGAAATAGAGTCATTATGATAAACCTAGCAGGAAAATACGTGTTTTGAGAATAGTTAAATTTCTTGTTTCAGCCATTTAAGAAAAACCAAGTTAGCAAAAATAACTGTGTTGCTTGTTCATATGTCATCAATATATTGGTCAACGCTGTAAAAGATAAATTAGAGGATAAGACACCATTTATAAATACACGTCACTCAGTGGAACTACACATGTCTATGTAACAGAAAGAAAAATCAGACTTTTATAATCAGAAGAGACACTAATCTGATTGAAATACATAGCAGACCGACACAATCAATAATAAAATTACCTCAAATAAATACATTTTAAAAATTAGGATGAAAATATAAATTTCAGATTTAACTGACAGATTAAAAAAATTACAGAATTAGAAGTTAATGTTAATTTACATAAAATTGTGATAACTTCATTACTTGTTTCACATATAAACTCATAGAAGGACAACACACCCCTGAAGTGACCATTGGCAAAATAACTGAACATTTGATAACAAATATAAAAAGGGATCAAAGAAAGCTCTCTTGAATTTGTGCTACATAAGATTATGCTGTGAAATTTCCACACATTTAAATTAATTAAAATTTGGCTGTCCAAATTTAACCATAATAAAGCAATCTGTTCTGAAGAGAAAAGTGTTAAAACCTTTCTATGTGACCAGTCAGTATATATTCGTGATTCTTTTCAGTGCCTTTTTCTTAAAAAAAAAAAAAAAAAAAAAAAAAAAAAAAAAAAAAAAACAAAAAACAAATGACACATTTTCTTACATTTACGTCTAAGGAAAAAAATCTGTGTTTGGGTTTTTTTTTATGATAACAAATATTGGGTGTACAGTAAGAAAGAAGGAAGAGACAATGTTTTTTGTGAGATGAACTCAAGAAAAATAACATATATTTTAACATTTTAAAGGAAAGTTTTGAGAAACAATATGACAATCATAGCTTTAAGTAATTTAACCTGAGAGTCCCTCTTGGAAGCAATTATTTACCTACTTTCATCAACAGCTCAGCTTGCCACAAAACTTTAAATCAAAGCAGTCAATTAATATCTCATTAGACTAAAACATCTTCAATAAAAATTTTCACAGAAGAGTTCCACCACAAGCCAGGGAAGTAGTAAAAGTGAGAACACAGTTAAACTAGTAAATGCCAGTAATCGTTCTTCTGAGAAAATTTATTGCAAAGCACAGTAAACTAAAACTACTGCAAATAAAGATGTGGTCACAAGGAACAGCAAAGCAGCAGGTAGACTAAAAGTCATGTCTGAAAAAAGATAAATCCTTGAGAAGTATTTACTGCATAATACAAAAAAAATTAGAAACGTTCATTCAAGAATGATATGACTCCCAAGTGACAGATGACTGCTAGTTTTGTGCAAACTTTCTGTTTACACGCAAACATTCTGTTCATATGTTCCCTTGATTAAAGACATTTTGCTTTTTTGATAAGGTGATGTCCTCCTGGCTGTGTGGTGAACTTTAATCACAGTGATTCTTTTCAGTGAGAGTAAAGTCAAAGTAATCAGAAGATGATAGTCATCGGAGATACACTACCATCAGGGGGAGTAGTATGGGTGTAAAAAAAGGGGATACATCAAGAAGCAGCGAGATTACATAAAGCCTTTACTTTATATAGTTTTCTGAAGTCCAAAAATCAAATAAGACAAAAATTGAATCACAGAATCATCTGGTTGGAAGAGACCTTTAAGATCATTGAGTCCAACCGTTCACCCTGCACTGCCAGGGTCCCTAAACCATGTCCCTCAGCACCAAATCCACACGGCTTTTAAACACCTCCAGGGATGGGGACTCCACCACCTCCCTGG
>NW_010409816.1:47765-56273 GCF_000710305.1 Buceros rhinoceros silvestris
CCCCCCCAGGGATGGGGCCCCCCCCCCCCCCCGGGCCAGCCTGTTCCAATGCTTAATAACCCTCTCTGTAAAGAAATTTTTCCTGATAGCCAGCACAAATTTCCCCTAAGGCAACTTAAGGCCATTTGCTCTTATCCTGTTATTTGTAACATGGGAGAAGAGACCAACCCCCACCTCACTACAGCCTCCTTTCAGGTAGTTGTAGAGAGTGATAAGGTCTCCCCTGAGCCTCCTTTTCTCCAGACTAAACAGTCCAAGATCCCTCAGCCGCTCCTCATAAGATAAATTCTCCAAACTCTTCACCCGCTTTGTTGCCCTCCTCTAAACAGGCTCCAGCACCTCAATGTCCTTCTTGAAGTGAGAGGCCCAATTACAATTACTGCAGAGAAAACTGATCTCAGAACAAGTGTAATTGCCTTCAACATAAACCTTTTTGCATTTTGCGGACAATAAACTATAAACCAAGATAATTTAACTTTCTCAGTGGGAAAATTTCTGAAACACATTGCAGTACCTTCCCTTACATTTCTGCTACACCTTCAGGAAATCTGTCTGTTTACAGAGTCTGCCCTGCTGGCTGAAGAACAGAGAAGTGGAGTTGAGGCAGGAGTGGAATGAAGTTGAGGAAGGAGTGTGTGCAGACTCTGGATGCTGAAATGGGTATGAGAAGTCTGGGAAAGGCATTTAGGCTTACACAGATCATGACAGGAAAGTATATAACAGGAGGATAAGAAAAGTACTAAAACTGGAAAGTAAGGAACTGTATGTTCCTTTAGTTTCCAAAGGAGAAAAATACACCGCATCTGAGCAAACAAAAATAGAAAAGCATCAAGCTTACAAAAACAGATTCAACTAGTTCACAGCAGCACACAAAATTCAAATAAACTTAAGAGATAAGTAATTATTTACAGCTGAAACATCAGTAGGAACAAAATATTATTGAGTTATTAATATCTCAGAATTTAGGTATTTTTTGAATCATCCCAGAATGATACAAAAGGAATGATGAGAGAATGCCTGCACTGGGTACCTTTCCTCAAAATACAGCATAAAAATGAAAATATAAAAGATTACAAATCTTCAGTTCTGTGTACAAGAGATGAGTGACCCACTTTTATAACAATAAAAGGTAAAGTTATGACTTTTATACATATTAATTTAAAATTTGGCCATTAATATCTCATGCTTTAAATATTCTTTTGGTCCAAAAGAAAGGGAGAGAAAGCATGCAAAATGAAAAATGTCATATCTAAAATAAAGAAAGAAATCAAAGAAGTTAAAACTTTGGGCTTTGCTTGATTTATATCTTTATTTTGAAAACAAAATAGTATTTATATGGTTTCAGATTTCTACCCATTTGAAAAAGCAGCAGTATAAAAAAAACTTAAGTATGAGGATATTACATTTTGAAGTGAATAAAACATTTTGAAAGTCCGTTATAATTATTCTTTCTTCTAACATATTCAAAGTGATTTTTTTCAGAGTAGGAAAAAAAAAATGTAATTCCACATTTCAAAAGCAAAGTAACAAAAAACTGCTAAATTTGAGATTATCACACACCTTTCATAACTCTCACACATTTCTTGAAAAAGTTAAATTTGACAACCATGAGGTTTTCAGAGCTTTGATGTCAGCAGATACAGAAAAGCACATAAAAGCTATAAGGGAAACAAAAGGACCATTCATTTTAGCAGAACAGGAGAAATGAACCTGTATGATAAGATGTAAAGTCTGGGATGCAATGTGACATAAATAAACAAACACCACGCACATGTATTTTTAAACATGAAAATTGAATTCCAAAGTTAAAAAGCTTCCAAAGTAAAGGCAGAATATGTACAAGAACAAAAATATTTAGATATTTATACCTAAAATCTAAAGAAATATAAAAAAATCAGAGTTCTGACAGCTTGTGTAACTAAGTCAGTTGAGGAGAATCAAATAATAAGAAATCTTTATTAGTGATTTTGAAAGATCTGTTGGTTTTTTAAACATAGAATATTCAGCATGTAGAATTTTAATTGTAGAAGAAATTCTAAGTTTTAATCCAGATGGCATTAAAATAAAACGGTAGCATAAAAAGATCAGGATATAGAAAGCTAAGATGATAAAAGATACAAATACCATAATTTTATTTATTATTCTTTTTCAAACATGTCCCCTCCCCTAAAAAGCTGACTATCGCTCCAGCAGACACGTTCAGCTGGTACTTTGGGCTGCTATGGGACCACAACTTTGAAAACAGACATGCTTCTGCACCAAAACTACATGTGAGTAGACTTCTAATGAGTGGTGAAGTCCTGGGGACCCTGACCCCTATTCAGAACAGCGCTACTGAATTGTTCTCAAACCAAAGAACAATCTTTCGTATGATTACCTATAGCATGTATTATGCAGAAATCAAGAGAAAAACAAGATATAGTTCCATCTTTACTTGCAGTAGATGAATTTATGAATTGCAGTTTGTTTATTATTATTTGGCCTGTCAATACATTTTCATCTTCAGTAGGCTCAGTCATCACTGACAAAGCACGGTGTACTCACAGGTGTGTAGATGTTAAAGATTATAATATAAAAGAGTGAAAAGATAGTGTTCATAGTTTCAGAAGGCGAAATTAAAAATAAAAGAAAGACTGGAATCTTTAAAAGAAAAGTGAGTGTTAAAGCAAACTGCTGAGAAAACCAATCAAGATTCCACAGCTGGCAGTATTCTACAGACTGTTGTAGAGAACTGTTAAAGTGAAAAAACAGCATAGAAAAATCACACAAACAGCTTAAATGAGAGAACTGCCTTTTTATTTAAAGCGGTATCTTCCAGACTAAAAAAAAAAAAAAAGAGAGAAAAGGGAGGTGATAATGAAGAAAATATGTTTCTAGGAGCTGTGATATTTTATATTGTTCTCTAGCATTGCTACAAAGTTAATATTCAGTAATATGCTTTCTGTTCTGTCCAGCAGAAATGTATTTATTAGGCACAAAAAAGACAGAGCTACAAAAGTAAGCTAGTACATGTGCTGTCCGCACCAGAACAATTTTGGTTCATTTTGTTATTGAGTACCACTGAAAATTGCAATTACCAAAACTTTCACTGAATTGAATTGTAAATAACTGAAGTATAAAAGGCAGTTACAAGTGAGAAACTTGTAACAGCAATTTAAAGTCTTCATATTTCTTTTATTTTTTATTGTGTTTATATATGTGCAATAAGAACAAATGTTTATAAGACTCCACTAATGAAAAGTTATCCCTTACAAGAAAGGATATGCTTGATTACAGAAAGCAGCTGCTATCATAAATCTCAGGAATCTTCTGTTGTGAGCTTTAGCAGTCCAAAATCAGTGCTCACTGATAGTGCTGCTATTCACATTTGTGCAGCTTATCTTCTCTTGAAATCGGTATTTGAAACAAAATAATGCAAGTGTAAGTATCACTATAAAAAATCAATATGATACCTACAGTATATGAAGTCAAGCCTCATGAATACATCGGAGTTAAAACAAATAAGCCTGAAACCCCTTAACTTATTGAGTGTTTCTCATGTAGTCTTGCGGGGATTGATTCTAGTCCCAGTGGAGTTATCACTGATCTGGAATCCGGTATGCAACAATTGCTAACGAAGTGCGCAGATGATGTACAAGCTAGTGGAGTACTGAGCAGTGAAGAGAAGAGGTCACTAATAGGGGTAGTACTATAATCTGGCATGTAGTAACTTTAAAATGGAATTAGGAAAAACATGAAACATTTATCAGTGGAATGAGTCAAGAAAAATCCTAGGCAGGGTATTCAGGTACAATGTCACAGGCGTATGAGGGGTGGTGTGTCACCTGGAATTGCTAAGAAACACTACTCGGTAATGCAGTGGCTCTTAAAATTTGTGAAGGGCAGTGGGAAGAAAAAAAGACAGACTAATACTCTAGAAAGTATTATAAGAGATGATGTACTATAAAAAAAAAATACAACAGTTTCATTTACATTTTCCAAAAAAGAAATCCAAGAGTTTATAAACAGTTTATAAACTGTAATTAACAGAAGGAAAGTAAGTTGTGGTACAACTATGCTGGTCTTAGCGTAACTAGAACTTATGTCTGAAACTGAGTCAGCCATGTTCCAATTGTATATGTGAGATATGTATTTTTCAATTAGCAGAATAAATGAAACAAAGGATTTCAGAAGATTTTCTATATTGTGTAAAACTTCCAATAAAAACAGTCCTTATAGGTAACCAAACACCCACTGGATGAAATTATTTGGCTTATTTTACGTAGAAGGTTAGAAGCACACTGGCATTAGTATTCATGTATCTATGAAAATTCATTCTAGCTTGAAACATCAAAACATATGTTGGTAGGTGAAAGCTTCTTATTAAAGAGTAAAAATGGTGGAAAGTGAATTGTTTTTTGATATCTGCAAACTCACAACAGTGGTAGCAGCAGACAAACACAGCAGGCACACTTCTGGAAAGTTTTTAATTTGTGTTGAAATTAAAATTTCTATTTCAAAATTATGCTATGGAAATTAGTAAACATTTATTTTTTACATAACTAAATATATGTAATTGTAAACAGTAAAAAATACTTAATTCACCACTGTGAATTCGTCAGCAATGAAAATGAAAAGGAAGTTTCTTCTGATCTAGTTCAAATGACAGCTGAATTACATTTCTGAATCATCAAAAATTTCAACTTCATAAAGTAATAACAATAATGAAAATAAATGTTAAATATTTCATACTTTCCTTGGAGGAAATATCGTGATCTTATATTAGCAAATGACAGCAATAAATTTCGTTGGCTAGAATTGTCAGGCTAATAGCCAAACCACTTTTTTAAACAAACACACTTTGTTCTCTCATATGGTGTCGAACCAAACATTTTAGTCAATAATAAGGAAAGCAAAATTACTAATCAGCTAACACAGCTCTAAAATTGGAATAATCTCCTTACAAGTTAGATGAGTTAAATATCCATGACTAGCTTAACAACTGGAGTTCATTCACGACACAGACTGTTCGTTACTGTTTTATTTGGTATCACATATTCTATTATCTTTCCTGTATAACTGTATTTCTGGAAAAGCAAATATAATTTCTTACCAAGATGGTGGTAACTATTAAAGAGCGATTGGACAGGGAATCTGTGATGTTTGCTGGTTTTCCTTTCTGATTCTCTGTCATGTTAAGGCCACTCAATGGATCCCAAGTTCCAACCTATAAAACAGTAAATTAATGTGTAAATTGTCCATTAGTTACATTTCAGCATCTAGAAAAGAACACTGTAATGAAAAACACACTGGTGCAAGAAAAAAACAAAAGAAAATTGCTAATATTTATTATTAAGCCCTGTGCCATATTTCTCTGTCATTACATTTAAAGTCTCCTTGTTTAAAATAGGATTCACAATACCTCAGTGTGTTTTCGTGAAGTATGACATTAAGCGGAAATATGATACACAGAATGTCTAAAGTCACAGTGAATACTTATTGTTCTATTTAACTTCTTCAAGATAAACCATGTCTGAAGATAACATAATAGTTAGGTGGAAATTCATTTGAAAAGCTGTGAGCATTGGATCAACAGAAGGATTTACCCTTTTCTGTGATCAGAGAGAACAGCAGAGCAAAAAGCTGTTTCGGGAAAAGGTAACGGAGAATACTGAGAAACAGGTTAAGTGTAATAACTTTGTTGATTTACAGTGTGATGTTCAGTATGTAGCTCTTTTGACATTTTATACCTTGAAATTTTTATTCCAGTAAAGTCTCAGTAGGATTTCTGTCTAAGTACGAAGGTCCTCTGTTCAGGTTCAAGTCAAGGACAGTCCCACATATTAAGTAATAAGTAATGGCACACATGATTACATTATTTTTCTGTGATTTCATCGCTATACAACTAAAATAGGGCAAGCAGTAAATACAACTACAGATTTTTAGATAATAGAATGTTTGTATTGCTCTATTGTCTAAAAAACCTCCAAACAAAACCACAGAATTTTTTGTTTGTTTGTTTTGGACAGGATTTTAAATACCATTTCAAATACTAAGCAATAACTATATTATAAGGAAAAGATATTTTAAAGCTAAATCTAGATAGAAATTAAAAAATTCTGTGAGGTCTGATCGCGACTATATATATGGATGGACGTATACATTTATATATAAACACAGACAACTTTTTTTTTTAACTTCAAACTGATCCCTAAGAAACTGGTCATACACCTTTAAGTGATTTGTTGTAGAACAACTGCCAAGTCAGTTTAGGATGCCTTGAGGTATGGGTTAAATAAAAAGAGTTTCATTACTAAAATTGAGAATATAGCAGAGCATGAATCAGCAGAAGCTCTAATAGAGGAAAGAAAAAATTCTTTTTTCCTACAATTTTCTTTTCTGCAGAAATCAGTATTTTATTTTTCTTCTCTGCATAAGACTCAGTTCCAAGAAGTCACTCCTTTGAATGACTGTGAGTCCTGAATTTTGGCCATTCAGTACCTTGTAAACTAATGAGAGAATCATGAAAGGGAGAGAACGGAGAAAGTGTGTGTCTCAGAAATTCACTTGGAAAATAACATCTAACGCATCATTTCACCATATTGAAACAAAACCTTGCTACCGAAAAAACTTATCTTCATTTACTCTTTTAATACTATTTCATTTTGTGACATGGTGTGGTTTTAGGAAACCCAAAATTTTCAGCTTTGCAGCCTTGCAGATTGGCGACAATTAAGAAATTGTAAAAGGATCAAGAAAGTTTAGTTTTAATGTTGTGTTAAATGTGTCAGTCACAGTGTTTGCTTTACTTCAAGGAAGACCAAACTATAATAGCATAACAAGAGCTGGCAAAGACTGAAATTCAAGCCTGTCCCTGCTGTTCATGTAATTGAAGCTGGACTAATCTCATCTGAGATTCAACTTCAGGTGCACAAGTAACACAAAAATTTCTAAGGGAATACAATCACCTTATTTGATCAATTTAAAATCCTAAGTTTATTAAATTATATACTTCATACAAGTTTGAGTTCGTAATTCAAATTTATCTTGGCAAAAGCTAACACATTGCAAATTAAAATACTTCCCCCCCTTCTCTTTAACAAAACCACAGACACAAGCAAAGGAGCAAATAGAACTATCAGAATTCAGGGGTTATCTATCTACATCCATACAGACTCACAAGAACTATCAACAACATTACTTAAAAAAGAAACCACTGTCTTGATAAATTATTGCACTAAGTTAATTGTACTTGTACTGCTATTTTTGTGAATCAAAAATCTAAGAAACGGAACAAAATTGAGTGTTACAGATCAGACATTCTTTGCATCATCTTTATTAATGAGCTCCAACTCAACAACTTATGCCACAGATTCTCATATACTTCTGATATGTATAGTTCCCAAACCACATAAACATCTTCTCACTAGGAAGGCTTAAATGCCAAAAATGTAGAAAATGCAAATCAAGGTAGTCTAATACATATAACTGCAATTCAGACTTACAATATACTTCTACTGCATTACATTTCTTTTCAAGAAACTGTCAAGTTTCCCTCAAAAGTGAAACAATCCAGTATTCTAATATACACCTTAGAGAGAGTGTTCACACAGCAAATACAGTCACAGCAAGGCTGTCAGGCCCTTGATCCCCTATTCTTCTATTCAAGTCCCCTAAATGGGTAGACTGTTCTGGAGCGAGCACACCAACTTGAGCACATTACCACTTATTATTCATAGCATGGGACCCAAACCAGCAGTTTGCGTGAAGCTGACCTTGTACTCCACAGTGAGATAAAAAACATCTCTGCAATACACAGAATTAGCTTAGTCACAGATCAGCTTATTCAAGCTGAGACAATTCCAACAAGAGCTACTGAAAGACTCACCATTGAATATCAGAGAGTATTCTGGACACGGCAAGAAGAATGTTCCTGAAGGATGCAGTATACAGTTTCCCCGACTACATTTGAGTGATAAAAAAATTTTATCCAAGTTTCTGTGTATTTACTGTTAGATAACTATCAGGTTACTGCGGTTCTGCAGAAAGTTTGGACAGAACTCTCCTTTCTTTTGTTGTTGTTTTGATAAACGACAATTCTCTGGGTTTTAGTTGGGTATTACTTTAGGTATTCCTTTCATAAAACAGTTTCTCTTTTAAAAAATGCATCATCTAAGACAATAGTGGCAAGGCAATGCAACTGCTTCATATAACTGCATGGAACTTGTCCTAAATCTGTAATCTAAATGAAAAATACAAGGTTGTGATACTACTGGACATCTCATCAACGGGAAATTAACAGCAATTTCATCTTCTTCCATTCATTGGCAATTATGGCCACTGAGATAGTCATTACTGAACTGTATATAAAGAGGGAAAACTAGGAAATACGTGCTTAAACTCTGAGTCACATTTACTCAGAATTCGGTATTGATTAGAAAATTACCTGTGTCTCTGAAGACATCATCTCATTAGACTTCAACAAGAGGAATTTCTTGGAGTGCGCCGGTGGAGTACGGCAATGTTTAT
>NW_010409816.1:56401-60176 GCF_000710305.1 Buceros rhinoceros silvestris
ACTGAATACTGGACTAGATGAATCTAGAGATTCATGCACCACAAGAAAAGTTTGGCATCAACCTTCAGGCAGGTGTACTTCAAGGTTTCCAAAGATCAATCAATCCCATAGCACTTGAACAAAACCCTTAAATAATTTTTACAATATTTACTACTCAATAATTCTATAGTAAAATTTCTAATCTTTATCTCACCAGAAGTGTTTAAAAATAATGTCATTATCAAAGGACAAATGATGTTTGGCTAATGTTCACACAAATCTAAAATTAATTAGGTTATTTTGGGTTCAAGTATTTTGCGCATTCTCAAAAAAAAAAAGCTCAGTACAATTGTGCTTATTTCCAAAACTATTAATTTAATTTCATAGTAAAATGCAATTGTCATGATTTGAGAAGCAATAACACTCTACCAAAAAAGTACTGACCAAATAATAAAAGCAAATATATCAGACCTGTTATATCACAATGAACAATAATTCAAATTCTAAATACTGAAAACTACACACAGTTAATATGCACAATAAAATATTTTTTTAAACTTTTAATAGGTTCATATGGTAGAATAATTAGAGATAATTATGATACATTCTTGGACTATTATCTAGGATGAAGAGTGCTGATTACAGTAATTCACTGCGTAAAATTTATATAGTCTGCTCAGCAATCGACTAGGAATTTCAGAAGAAGAAAGCTATATTGGACTTCAAGTCAAAGTTTCTAGTCTCTGCTGGAAACATTAGTTGGATTTTTGTGACATTTAACAATTCATTTGGTATCAGAACAAAGACATAAACCTAAAATTTTCAAAAAATCATCCTTTTTTCAATGTAATTGATTATTAACTTAATCTGTTTCTGACTTGATCTATAAAATTGAGGATAAATGTAATTTGAAAGGCACATTTTTTGTATGATTTTAGTATAAATTTAGCTTGCATACAAAAAAAACCCCCATCCTTGTGAATATATAGATATAGCTATGTAACTGCAGTATAAGAAGCGGTAGTCTCCTCTTACCCTATTTATTTTCAAAGATACAGCATTATCCTAGCTTATCTCCTAGGCCGCGTCTAAGATGCATGTTTCCTCTTCAAAATAAAAATGCAATTTGTCATAAGATCTGCTTCTAATCATGTCAATCACAATTCAGCCAGTTATTTATTAAAATAAATAAATATAATAAAGTTTATGATCTCTTCCCGGTAACACCCAGACTTTCTTCAGACTTTCTACCTTTACCAAGGCCAATCCAATATACTTAATGCGGTTTAACAGCAGCCAGTGATTAAGCCCCACACAACCACTCCCTCCCTCCCTCCCTCCCAGTGGGAAAGGGGAAAGAATTTACATGATAAAAGTGAGAAAATTCATGGGTTGAGGTAAAGATTGTTTAATAATTGGGAGGCCGGGGAGGGGGAATAAATTGTAACGGTAAAACAAAAACAAAACAAACAAAAAAAAAAGGAGAGAAAGAAGGGAAAATAAAGCCCAAGAAAAACAAGTGATGTAAAGGAAAACAATTGTTCGCTATCAAACGACTGATGCCCAGCCAGTCTCCAAGCAATGGCAGCTCCCCCCAGCCTCCACCCTGCAGTTTTGTTGTGGAGAACAACATCATATTGTATGAAATATCCCTTTGGTCAGTTGAGGTCAGCTATCCCACCCACGTCCCTTCCCAACTTCTTGTGCACACCCCCTGTTGGGACAGCGTGAGAAGCAGAAAAGGCCTTGACACTGTGTAAACACTACTCAGCAATAACTGAAACGTCAGTGTGTTATCAACACTCTTTTCAGTGCAAATCCAACAAACAGACTGATACAAGCTACTATGAAGAAATTCAGCTCTACCCCCGTCAAAATCAGTACAGTAACTCATCACTCCCTCAAAAAAGAAGCATTGTATGCTCCTGAAACATAAAATCTGCTGAGTGTATGTATACTGTAGAAGAGTTTACTGAGCATCAGTCTCATGAGATGTTATCCACAAAAATTTGATTAAAGAAGTTTTCTTACTTCAGCATGTTTGAGAAAATGAAAATTACCTTTACAAATAAGTACTCCTTCAAGTATTACTCTTTTAGAATTTCCTTCAAAACTCTCTTAAGGGTAACAATTTTTTGGTCTGAGTCAATCAAAACTGTACATTCTGCTCACAGTGAAGTGCCATAGGCATTGTATTAGGAAGGATCATTGCTGTCAAACTATGCAGTCAAAATCAGGGCCATAGTCAACCCCTAAACTGACAAACGTGTCTACAATTTACCATGTTTCCTTTATTTTATGAAGTGGTTAGTAACAGTGGTGATTACATCAAGAAAATAATTATTTATATTCCAGTGTGAGTAATGTTACTTCCCCGATTCTGTATATCCCATTTGCAAATGGCTTCCTTTATTTTGCTTTCTTTAGAACTATTAATATGCTCGCTACCTTTGCCAAATATTGTGTTAATACTAATACTTTTGGATTCCATAGATATGTTATCTTATTTTCTTTTTTTCTCAAACTTTTACAAAACCCTTTGATTATGCTACTCGTTTTTTCCCAGGCCATTAACAAAGATTATAAATGAAACAAGATCTTACATTGATATGCTGGACTATGAATTACAACACATTTATGTCATTTATATTCAACCTCTGTGTAGGTTCCTGAGCAAGATTTAAAGCCAGTTGTTGATATCATTATTCGAGAAATGTGATTCTTCTTCAGTGACAAATTTTGATGTAAAATTGGTATTAAATTCAGGATTTTTATCTCCCTGAAGTATAAAATAATTTTTCTCGCAATGAAGCTTCAGTGTAAATGCCAATTGATTGTAATTTACACAAAAAATTTGCTTATTATACTGGATTGTTACAGTTTGGGATTTTCACTGTACTTCACCATAAATAGGTTCAGAGTATCCGGAGTGACTGTCAGCACATTTATTGTACATTACATTAGCAGCACTCCAATCATCTATTAATTTTGTCATTTTCATTTTAGAGGAAGCTATCATTTTTGTCAGATATTAATTGTTATTTGGAAACACATACTTCTTGTTGATTGATGACTATCAACTCTCAAGAGTTCAGGAACAGGTATCTGAGATCACACATGGCATCATCTTTAAATCAATAACCAATTTTTCTGTTGTCATTGACTTCAGCAGTCATGGCACTTAAAATACATTATTTAGGTGATTTCTCATTATACTAAACATTTTTTAGAAAAAATCTCAAAAATTATAACTTCCAGAAATACTTCGTGATAACTCTTCTCTTCCCTCCATGAATATTTTTCTTCTCAAGGTATTTTTCTCCTCTTGTCACAAAAACATTACAGATTACAGCTGAAATTGTTGGGTTGAACTGTTTTCCTTCACATAAGAAATCTTTCCCCAATATTTGGAAAGATGTTAGATTAAAGAATAGCTATTTACAGTATGGAAACATGACACACACGATGCAGGCCATATAATTCCCATCTCTCTGTCTTTCATTCCACAAAATGAGTAAATAAATAAATAAGTACAGAAGATCTGTTCAGGAACTCAAACGACGTAGAGAGGCTCGACAAGATGGTCGTTTGGGAAGAACATTGGAAGTATGTAAGATAAGGACAAAGCTGGGGAAAGGCTCCTTAAGAAAGAAAAAAATAAAAAGGGGATGAAAAGAGTAAAGAGATTAAGAGGGACAAGTGGACAGGGATTATTTGGAAAGGGAACAGATGGGGAGGAGAGAAGGGAGAGGGAGGGTAAAAGGGAAAAGAGAGAAGCAAAGAGTAGCAGAAAGGA
>NW_010409816.1:60254-66375 GCF_000710305.1 Buceros rhinoceros silvestris
GAAAGAGTGCGGTGAAGAAAGATGTGAAGGGAAGGAGGGAGGGGCCAGAGAAGGGAGACGGATTCATCATCGCATTAATAAAAGACAATCTTACTGAAAAAAGAAATAAACTTTGAGACAGATCTTTGAAATAAAAGGACTGGCTAGAACATACTCTCTCTCCTAGCAAGTGCCCTGCTCCAGAGTTTAATGATTCACCCTGAATTCAAGAATAGTGTTTGCATTCTGTCAGAATAACCAAGTTTTCTTAGTTTGCTTTCATTACTTGTCAGCATTGATTTCTCTTTCTCAGTAAAATATCCAATTCACTCAAAATATTTACTGAGCAATTCAATCTAGTGTGCATAGACCCTAATTTTCCTTTTCGTAATCTCACGTCACTACACCCTACAGAAAGTGCTCTGCTTTTGCTCACATGGATCTTTGAGCCTGTGTAGCATTCCTCATCATTCTTTGCTAACGCTTTCCTAACTCCTAAACTTTTCAACTACATCATAACTAATTCTTACTACTTCTTCCAGAGAGTGTCGGCATGTTTTGGTGAAAAACTAATATTATCACATCTCTTTATCACATGTCCAAAATGAGCCACGAAGGCAGTAAAAGCATCTTCCTTTTCTGTGAACTTCTGTATACACAACTCAGAGCACTTGCTGGCCATTTTTAAATATCCAGAACCATATCTGTTGTTGTCTCCTACATATGTTTCAGTTTTACTGTTTCCCAAATTCCCTTTTTCTGTGTTTTATAGTACTGTGTTTTCTTTTGAGTTTTTCTTCCCGTATTTCTAATCTCTGTAGACCTTTTCGTTTTATTTCTCTATTTTCAGTGGGGTGATAATATTTCCTATTATGTTGCCAACTGAGATTTCGTTTTCCAGAAAACCCATGTTGCTTAATGGTTCTCAAATGCCATCCAATGTTCTTAAATCCATCCTAGATTACAGAGATTTTCTTTCCTCACTTTCAACAGTTATCACTCACACGCAGACTCTTCAGCCACTACTGACTTATTTAGCTATTCCCATGTAATCAGTTCTTCTATTTCTGTTTCCAGTACAGAAAAGAGATTGCATTGTACCTATTCTACTTGTACACAAAGCTAATTTTAAATGTAATCATGATTAGATTTTTCTTCCCTTAAGTTTCCTTCATGAAATACATCATAGGAAGACTCTTTACCATCAATGCATTACCGACTGTTTTGAAATAGAGGTTAGTCCTTTAATCACAGGTTTGTCACTGAACATTTTCAAAAACGTTATTGCCTATGTAAGTGTGTTTCCATGCAAGCTAATGGCTTCTGAACTACTTTTTAAATGTCCCCAGTAAGAGAACATCAATATTTTAAAAATAGTGTTGGAAGGAAAGGTTTTGGAGAAATGCATTATTTATATCAGCTTCTCCATTCAGTGATGTACAGAAGAAAGAAAATACAAATTTATAGCCTGGTGCCTTCCCTTAATTTGGGGCTACTGCTGGTAAAACTTTACCTGAAGATGAAGGAAAACACAGTGCTTGCAGAACACTGAACACTACAGCTAAATACAAACTACAAGGCAGATACAAACTGCAAAAGCTTTGCAAGCTCGTCACAGAAATGTGAGACACTGCAGCTTCCTGTGTTGCCTCCCCGTGGCGGGGTGACTGGAGAAGCGAGGGAACATGGTCTGATTTCAGACACTCATGGCATCATGCAGGCAGGCCAGTTGTCTGTATGTGCTTCACAAGGCCTTCAGTTCAAATATAGTCAACACGAGGCTACAGAGAAAGAACATTTCTCTATCCTTTGGTCTTTCACTCCATTTCTGAACACGAAATATCCATGTCAGAACACAGATAAAACTGTCGTTACCTGCTCTTAATTTTTTTTTAGTACCACTTACAGATAGAAACTTCGTATTCCAAGAAAAGAATCAAAGTTGCCTCTTAAAACACAGAAAATTTCCAAAGTGAAACTATTTCATTCCATTGTGATGGAGGTAATTCTTCCCGATTTAGTAAGATGTGATGAAAACACAAATACGCACAGGTTCACACATGAGCATAGGAAATGTGATTGAAATCACAACTAAAACCTCACTCGACATAAATTGAAGACAAAATATAGTACTGTAGGACTCCAGGTCCAGCTATTCCCTCTGCCTCAGTCCTGAATCTAAGGACGTGGCTAAAAGCACACAGTTAAGAGACTGTCCCATATCAAGATAACAGCTTTTACTAGAAGACTTTGAAACCAGATACTGAGCTGAGAACAGGAATATTGTTTTACGTAACACATGAAAAGTTATTGAAAATATTTCTGGTTTTAGGGGAAGGGTTTAGGTAAACAAGTTACACACCTTTTCGAGGCCTTCTTCCTTGAGGCTGATAACGTCTAAATCAAAATCTGTCCTTAAGCCATTCGTTTTGTTGAAAGTTATCCTGCCTGTGAGGCCTTCCCAATGGGCCTACGGAGAAAGAAGAAACAATTTCTATAAATAAATACCTCTTTCTTTATTTTTGCCCCAAAAGAATAAATTTTAATGTTCCCATTTTGGCAAGCAATTATTCATTCTGCCTAAACAATTTACCTTGTGTCTAATTATTTTAAAAAATATTTTGTATTCACTTTTTGCTAGTTAAATCAACCTTTCTTCAGTCTTCGCAATTTTAAAGCAACTTTCCATGTTAGCAAATAGACTCTTCTTACTAAATGAAATAAAAGGCTGGTTTGTTTTCATTTCTCCATCATTCATGCATGTATTTCCCCTTCTGCTTCACTACATGCCCTCCTACACCCCTACCCCAGCCTCAGCTGCTTTCATTAACTCTGGATTTCATCTTTTTGTCAGGAAATATCATTCAAATAAAAGTTTATTTTTGCAAGATGCTGAATCCCCTGAAACAACTCTGAGATGGCAAAAATTGAGGTCAATGAGCCAGTCTTCCAGAGCTCATTCCTTATTTTTATTGAAGTGCAATATCCTGTTGTTTTGTTTGTTTTTCTTTTTTTTTTTTAATAGCTTAGACTCTACCTAGATGTAGAACTACACTAACATAGAGGAGGGAATGTGGAAAACAAAATTGTCATCCTGAAAGGAATCAAAATTAAAAACAGGATTACATTCCCTTGCAATAGTTGTCTTTATAATAGTATTTTGTATATACAGAATAAAAAAATACTAGTTTAGGAGTTAGTTACAGTATAAGAGACTTGAATACTTTTAGTACATTAAATCTCCTAGTTTTACTTTAAATCACTATCTATCGGCATCTAAACATCATACTAGGAGACCAAAATCGCATATATTAATTCACCATAGAGGGGAAAAAAAAAAAAAAGGAAAGAAAATTAAAACCAGGGAGTAAACTTCATTCTTGGCCCCTTTGAACTTATGATAGTATTTAGCTGATGAATTTGTCAGTCTACAGTTTGGGGTTTCAGGGGCATGAGTTTCTATGTCAACCACCCCCCCACCCCCCAATATCAAGAAAAACAAAGTTTTATTTAGAATGCAATTATTTCACCCTTTTATATTTCTTTTTTTCCAACTAATACCTCAGGAAAATCCACTTTCAACTAAAAACACTGCCTTGACTGCTGAACTCTTTACACATCTTTACACTCTTTAACAAGCTGAGACTACCCATCTACTAACCAGCAACCCACCCCCCACCCCTCCCCAAAAGAAAAAAAAAAAACAAAGGAAGAATTCAAGTAGAGTGAGTCAAAAGAAAATGGAAGTTGGGAGAAAGGGAAGCAATGAAGCAGGTCACTTTATTAGTGCCTTACCTCCTTAATGAGACTCATGAAGCGGGTCCCGAAGCGCCAAGGTTTGTGGCGATTACACTGTAGTGAACTGACAGTCATCTGGGGGAACTGCTGGACAGCCACTGACACCACATGAACCGCGTCGTACATTAGTGCTGCGTCCGTCTGAAATTAGAATGAAATCAGAACCATGAAGAGAAAACAAAAAAACATGTGACAGCCCAGCAGTGAGAGAAGGAAATAAAAAATTAGCACTGCTCATTATGTTAAAGAGAGAAAATGAGCTGATTTCTTGTGTAGCACTGTAAAACGCAGCCTTATTGCCAAGTCCTGTGTAAGATGTGGCAGGACCTTCAGTTTCACCTTTTCTCTTTTTAATGCTGAAATAAGAGCCCAAACACCAGCTTTGAAGGAGCAGAGGAGAGCTCTGGTATCTCTGATAACACAGGTTACTTTAATAAAGCAGCACACTAGAGGGCTATGTAGGTCACTGTACGTGTGTTTGATTCAAATCAGTTATTTCCGGGAGTGAAGAAAAATCAAGGTAGCCTTAGCTATGAAGGAAAGTACACAGGCTAAGGAAATAATGGTTTTCTGTTTTTTAATTACCGACCAGTTACAGTCCCAAAGGTACTCAATTGATTCATTAATAACATTTTTATGGGTATCAGTTTAAGTCCCTAGGACAGCTCTAACGGGTATCTTCTATAAATCAGAGGCAAATTAGACATGCATTAAACCGCACATTCATTGTAATGGTTTTCATGTTCCATCCTAAAGAAGTAGACTGTTTAGACCTGGTATGTGCTGACTAATACTGTATTAGCAAAGGACACGGTACACACTGCCATGCTGTACAAGAAAGCGACATCTTCCTCCTGTTCTGTTTGATAAACAGAGGCATGCTTTGGAACCAAAAATAAGAAAGGACCTCAGATTCAGCTGGTGGAAATGAATTCTATGCCATCTGCTCAGCATACCTTAGAGGAAAAGGACCTATTTCCCCTTCTCATTCACATAATTAGTGAGCTGTGAAATTAGTTCTTTAATGGGTAGGAAACCTGGAGATTATTGCACTCGTCACAATACAATACAATGCAATACAAAATGAGCTTATATAGTGCCTTTCATGCAAATGCATCCCAAGGCTCTTTACAATAAAACTAAACATAAAAATGCAAAAATGTTCTACCATTATAGCCCATAAGCTACTGTTAAAGAGGAAAATATGCGTTTACATTTAAATGGCTCTCCCAAGGAGAGATTTCAAAATTCAAACAGAAATAAATCCTGATTTTAAAATAGCCAGTATAATGGGTTTCAATGATCTCAGACACCAAGTAGTTTATGCAGGGGCTCCAAATCAGTCAGAAAATATTTTTGCTGCCAAATTGTTCATTATCTTCAAGGCATTAAAGTGCTTTTAAGGCAAGCTGATATTTGACAAGAAGGCAGTGAAACACCAAAAAGTTGGAATGACATGCTGAGTAAGCATCATACAAAGCTTAATATTCTAGAAGTAGTACTTGGCAGTAATTGGAGTCTAGACAACAGTTTTTAAAATGAACTACACAGTAAGTACAACACATTAATCTGGCTCAGAAATTCAAACTTTTTCTTTTTAATCAGCTTTACTTCTAAAATTGCAGTCCTTGCACCAGTAAAGGAAAATTGAAATTGCTGCGAGACCTCAGCAAAAGCAGCCCATGAAGAAACAACCAGAAGTTCAAAACCAGCATTAACTGATTAATTAGATACAAATTTGGACATGGAACTGATAAGACTCATTGGCAGGAATCAAATAGACATTAAGCCAGATGCAGACCAACACAATCTTCTGTCAAATTCTACAAGCCAGTGAGCTGGAAAACTGTAGGATGACAAGACAGTCAACTCAAGAGGAGGCATTTCAAAAAAAGCCATTGCAGTTTTAAAAGTAAATAAATTTCTGATAATATTCTTCGTATCTGACTGATGAATATTGTTTAATTGGAAATAAATCTAAATCAGAATGTACTTCTTTTAAATACACACAACATGAACTAATCACTGGCTTGAAGTTGGGTGTCATATTTGACTTTTAGATGCTACAAGATAAATCCCTTATTTACATAGGATGAGATTCTACAATCCAAATTAAAGTTAACTGTAGGGTTAAACTTTTGTACTGAATAAAGACAGATAGAAGTATATACTCAAACATATATTGATTTAGTATCCCATATTGTGTTTATCTCACTGGGTGCAGTCATTGATTTTACTGCAATAGAAATAAACTACACAGAACTCAGGAAAAGATATAAAGTATATCCTTCAATTTGCAGGTTGGACTCTCCTCTTCATTGGCTACTTCACCTTTTCTTCCAGC